>NC_045990.1:0-150000 GCF_010909765.2 Amblyraja radiata
CTAACCCTAACCCCTAACCCTAACCCTAACCCTAACCCTAACCCTAACCCTAACCCTAACCCTAACCCTAACCCTAACCCTAACCCTAACCCTAACCCTAACCCTAACCCTAACCCTAACCCTAACCCTAACCCTAACCCTAACCCTAACCCTAACCCTAACCCTAACCCTAACCCTAACCCTAACCCTAACCCTAACCCTAACCCTAACCCTAACCCTAACCCTAACCCTAACCCTAACCCTAACCCTAACCCCTAACCCTAACCCTAACCCTAACCCTAACCCTAACCCTAACCCTAACCCTAACCCCTAACCCTAACCCTAACCCTACCCTAACCCTAACCCTAACCCTAACCCTAACCCTAACCCTAACCCTAACCCTAACCCTAACCCTAACCCTAACCCTAACCCTAACCCTAACCCTAACCCTAACCCTAACCCTAACCCTAACCCTAACCCTAACCCTAACCCTAACCCTAACCCTAACGACTCTAAACCCTAACGACTCTAAACCCTAACGACTCTAAACCCTAACGACTCTAAACCCTAACGACTCTAAACCCTAACGACTCTAAACCCTAACGACTCTAAACCCTAACGACTCTAAACCCTAACGACTCTAAACCCTAACGACTCTAAACCCTAACGACTCTAAACCCTAACGACTCTAAACCCTAACGACTCTAAACCCTAACGACTCTAAACCCTAACGACTCTAAACCCTAACGACTCTAAACCCTAACGACTCTAAACCCTAACGACTCTAAACCCTAACGACTCTAAACCCTAACGACTCTAAACCCTAACGACTCTAAACCTAACGACTCTAAACCCTAACGACTCTAAACCCTAACGACTCTAAACCCTAACGACTCTAAACCCTAACGACTCTAAACCCTAACGACTCTAAACCCTAACGACTCTAAACCCTAACGACTCTAAACCCTAACGACTCTAAACCCTAACGACTCTAAACCCTAACGACTCTAAACCCTAACGACTCTAAACCCTAACGACCCTGACCCTAAACCCTAACGGACTCTAAACCCTGAACCGAACTCTAAACCACTCTAACGACTCTAAACCGAACGCCTTAAACCTAACGACTCTAAACCCTAACGACTCTAAACCCTAAACGACTCTAAACCCTAACGACTCTAAACCCTAACGACTCTAAACCTAACGACGCTAAACCCTAACGACTCTAAAAAACCTAACGACTCTACAAACCCTAACGACTCTAAAACCCCACACGACTCTAAACCCTAACGACTCTAAACCCTAACGACTCGAAACCCCTAACGACTCTAAACCCTAAAACGACTGCTAAACCCTAACCGACTTCTAAACCTAACGACTCTAAACCCTAACCTACTCTAAACCCTAACGACTCTAAACCCTAAGACGCTCTAAACCCTAAAGGCTCTAAACCCTAACGACTCCTAAACCCTAACGACTCTAAACCGAACGACTCTAAACCCTAACGACTCTAAACCCTAAACGACTCTAAACCCTAACGACTCTAAAACCCTAACGAACTCTAAACCTAACGACTCTCTAAACCCTAAACGACTCCTAAACCCTAACGCTCTAAACCCTAACGCTCTAAACCCTAACGACTCTAAACCCTATACGACTCAAACCCTAACGACTCTAAAACCCGAACGACTCTAAACCCTAACGACTCTAAACCCTAACGACTCTAAACCCTAACGACTCTAAACCCTAACGACTCTAAACCCTAACGACTCTAAACCCTAACGACTCTAAACCCTAACGACTCTAAACCCTAACGACCCTAAACCCTAACGACTCTAAACCCTAACGACTCTAAACCCTAACGACTCTAAACCCTAACGACTCTAAACCCTAACGACTCTAAACCCTAACGACTCTAAACCCTAACGACTCTAAACCCTAACGACTCTAAACCCTAACGACTCTAAACCCTAACGACTCTAAACCCTAACGACTCTAAACCCTAACGACTCTAAACCCTAACGACTCTAAACCCTAACGACTCTAAACCCTAACGACTCTAAACCCTAACGACTCTAAACCCTAACGACTCTAAACCCTAACGACTCTAACCCTAACGACTCTAAACCCTAACGACTCTAAACCCTAACGACTCTAAACCCTAACGACTCTAAACCCTAACGACTCTAAACCTAACGACTCTAAACCCTAACGACTCTAAACCCTAACGACTCTAAACCCTAACGACTCTAAACCCTAACGACTCTAAACCCTAACGACTCTAAACCCTAACGACTCTAAACCCTAACGACTCTAAACCCTAACGACTCTAAACCCTAACCACTCTAAACCCTAACGACTCTAAACCCTAACGACTCCAAACCCTAACGACTCTAAACCCTAACGACTCTAAACCCTAACGACTCTAAACCCTAACGACTCTAAACCCTAACGACTCTAAACCCTAACGACTCTAAACCCTAACGACTCTAAACCCTAACGACTCTAAACCCTAACGACTCTAAACCCTAACGACTCTAAACCCTAACGACTCTAAACCCTAACGACTCTAAACCCTAACGACTCTAAACCCTAACGACTCTAAACCCTAACGACTCTAAACCCTAACGACTCTAAACCCTAACGACTCTAAACCCTAACGACTCTAAACCCTAACGACTCTAAACCCTAACGACTCTAAACCCTAACGACTCTAAACCCTAACGACTCTAAACCCTAACGACTCTAAACCCTAACGACTCTAAACCCTAACGACTCTAAACCCTAACGACTCTAAACCCTAACGACTCTAAACCCTAACGACTCTAAACCCTAACGACTCTAAACCCTAACGACTCTAAACCCTAACGACTCTAAACCCTAACGACTCTAAACCCTAACGACTCTAAACCCTAACGACTCTAAACCCTAACGACTCTAAACCCTAACGACTCTAAACCCTAACGGACTCTAAACCTAACGACTCTAACCCTACCGACTCTAAACCCTAACGACTCTAAACCCTAACGACTCTAAACCCTAACGACTCTAACCCTAACGACTCTAAACCCTAACGACTCTAAACCCTAACGACTCTAAACCCTAACGACTCTAAACCCTAACGACTCTAAACCCTAACGACTCTAAACCCTAACGACTCTAAACCCTAACGACTCTAAACCCTAACGACTCTAAACCCTAACGACTCTAAACCCTAACGACTCTAAACCCTAACGACTCTAAACCCTAACGACTCTAAACCCTAACGACTCTAAACCCTAACGACTCTAAACCCTAACGACTCTAAACCCTAACGACTCTAAACCCTAACGACTCTAAACCCTAACGACTCTAAACCCTAACGACTCTAAACCCTAACGACTCTAAACCCTAACGACTCTAAACCCTAACGACTCTAACCCTAACGACTCTAAACCCTAACGACTCTAACCCTAACGACTCTAAACCCTAACGACTCTAAACCCTAACGACTCTAAACCCTAACGACTCTAAACCCTAACGACTCTAAACCCTAACGACTCTAAACCCTAACGACTCTAAACCCTAACGACTCTAAACCCTAACGACTCTAAACCCTAACGACTCTAAACCCTAACGACTCTAAACCCTAACGACTCTAAACCCTAACGACTCTAAACCCTAACGACTCTAAACCCTAACGACTCTAAACCCTAACGACTCTAAACCCTAACGACTCTAAACCCTAACGACTCTAAACCCTAACGACTCTAAACCCTAACGACTCTAAACCCTAACGACTCTAAACCCTAACGACTCTAAACCCTAACGACTCTAAACCCTAACGACTCTAAACCCTAACGACTCTAAACCCTAACGACTCTAAACCCTAACGACTCTAAACCCTAACGACTCTAAACCCTAACGACTCTAAACCCTAACGACTCTAAACCCTAACGACTCTAAACCCTAACGACTCTAAACCCTAACGACTCTAAACCCTAACGACTCTAAACCCTAACGACTCTAAACCCTAACGACTCTAAACCCTAACGACTCTAAACCCTAACGACTCTAAACCCTAACGACTCTAAACCCTAACGACTCTAAACCCTAACGACTCTAAACCCTAACGACTCTAAACCCTAACGACTCTAAACCCTAACGACTCTAAACCCTAACGACTCTAAACCCTAACGACTCTAAACCCTAACGACTCTAAACCCTAACGACTCTAAACCCTAACGACTCTAAACCCTAACGACTCTAAACCCTAACGACTCTAAACCCTAACGACTCTAAACCCTAACGACTCTAAACCCTAACGACTCTAAACCCTAACGACTCTAAACCCTAACGACTCTAAACCCTAACGACTCTAAACCCTAACGACTCTAAACCCTAACGACTCTAAACCCTAACGACTCTAAACCCTAACGACTCTAAACCCTAACGACTCTAAACCCTAACGACTCTAAACCCTAACCTAACGACTCTAAACCCTAACGACTCTAAACCCTAACGACTCTAAACCCTAACGACTCTAAACCCTAACGACTCTACGTAACCCCTAACGACTCTAAACCCTAACGACTCTAAACCCTAACGACTCTAAACCCTAACGACTCTAAACCCTAACGACTCTAAACCCTAACGACTCTAAACCCTAACGACTCTAAACCCTAACGACTCTAAACCCTAACGACTCTAACCCCTCACGACTCTAAACCCTAACGACTCTAAACCCTAACGACTCTAAACCCTAACGACTCTAAACCCTAACGACTCTAAACCCTAACGACTCTAAACCCTAACGACTCTAAACCCTAACGACTCTAAACCCTAACGACTCTAAACCCTAACGACTCTAAACCCTAACGACTCTAAACCCTAACGACTCTAAACCCTAACGACTCTAAACCCTAACGACTCTAAACCCTAACGACTCTAAACCCTAACGACTCTAAACCCTAACGACTCTAAACCCTAACGACTCTAAACCCTAACGACTCTAAACCCTAACGACTCTAAACCCTAACGACTCTAAACCCTAACGACTCTAAACCCTAACGACTCTAAACCCTAACGACTCTAAACCCTAACGACTCTAAACCCTAACGACTCTAAACCCTAACGACTCTAAACCCTAACGACTCTAAACCCTAACGACTCTAAACCCTAACGACTCTAAACCCTAACGACTCTAAACCCTAACGACTCTAAACCCTAACGACTCTAAACCCTAACGACTCTAAACCCTAACGACTCTAAACCCTAACGACTCTAAACCCTAACGACTCTAAACCCTAACGACTCTAAACCCTAACGACTCTAAACCCTAACGACTCTAAACCCTAACGACTCTAAACCCTAACGACTCTAAACCCTAACGACTCTAAACCCTAACGACTCTAAACCCTAACGACTCTAAACCCTAACGACTCTAAACCCTAACGACTCTAAACCCTAACGACTCTAAACCCTAACGACTCTAAACCCTAACGACTCTAAACCCTAACGACTCTAAACCCTAACGACTCTAAACCCTAACGACTCTAAACCCTAACGACTCTAAACCCTAACGACTCTAAACCCTAACGACTCTAAACCCTAACGACTCTAAACCCTAACGACTCTAAACCCTAACGACTCTAAACCCTAACGACTCTAAACCCTAACGACTCTAAACCCTAACGACTCTAAACCCTAACGACTCTAAACCCTAACGACTCTAAACCCTAACGACTCTAAACCCTAACGACTCTAAACCCTAACGACTCTAAACCCTAACGACTCTAAACCCTAACGACTCTAAACCCTAACGACTCTAAACCCTAACGACTCTAAACCCTAACGACTCTAAACCCTAACGACTCTAAACCCTAACGACTCTAAACCCTAACGACTCTAAACCCTAACGACTCTAAACCCTAACGACTCTAAACCCTAACGACTCTAAACCCTAACGACTCTAAACCCTAACGACTCTAAACCCTAACGACTCTAAACCCTAACGACTCTAAACCCTAACGACTCTAAACCCTAACGACTCTAAACCCTAACGACTCTAAACCCTAACGACTCTAAACCCTAACGACTCTAAACCCTAACGACTCTAAACCCTAACGACTCTAAACCCTAACGACTCTAAACCCTAACGACTCTAAACCCTAACGACTCTAAACCCTAACGACTCTAAACCCTAACGACTCTAAACCCTAACGACTCTAAACCCTAACGACTCTAAACCCTAACGACTCTAAACCCTAACGACTCTAAACCCTAACGACTCTAAACCCTAACGACTCTAAACCCTAACGACTCTAAACCCTAACGACTCTAAACCCTAACGACTCTAAACCCTAACGACTCTAAACCCTAACGACTCTAAACCCTAACGACTCTAAACCCTAACGACTCTAAACCCTAACGACTCTAAACCCTAACGACTCTAAACCCTAACGACTCTAAACCCTAACGACTCTAAACCCTAACGACTCTAAACCCTAACGACTCTAAACCCTAACGACTCTAAACCCTAACGACTCTAAACCCTAACGACTCTAAACCCTAACGACTCTAAACCCTAACGACTCTAAACCCTAACGACTCTAAACCCTAACGACTCTAAACCCTAACGACTCTAAACCCTAACGACTCTAAACCCTAACGACTCTAAACCCTAACGACTCTAAACCCTAACGACTCTAAACCCTAACGACTCTAAACCCTAACGACTCTAAACCCTAACGACTCTAAACCCTAACGACTCTAAACCCTAACGACTCTAAACCCTAACGACTCTAAACCCTAACGACTCTAAACCCTAACGACTCTAAACCCTACAGTTCAGCGATACATTTCGGCGATACAACATTTCGGCGATACAACATTTCGGCGATACAACATTTTGGAGATACAACATTTTGGCGATACAACATTTCGTCGCTACAACAATCACTGAGAGTTTGATTCCTCCCAACATTCTGTTTTACACCTTTAACCACTAACACATACTTGGATCACCAAGTTGACAACCCATCTATCAGGCAATGAAGGAGATTGGACACATTTTGGATGGGCACCACAGGTTCTTTCGAAACCCGCAACAGGTTAGGGTTAGAGAGCACCGGGTGACAAAATTATACTTTCTCCAAAATGAACACCCAGTGCCTGGAGTAATATCTCCAGGAAGGCCCATTGGGTGTGACTACACCATTAGGATTGGGAGGAGACTGACAAACCATAGCAGATATGTCTATCAGCATAGAGCCAAGTCTTAGTGAAATTGTACCAACGCAGATGTATCCAAATCAGGGATTTAAACCAACTGCAAAAACTACAGTACTTGGAAGGGCAGCATTAATAAAAGTGAGACTTAACCACAATATTAAACTCTACGTTCCCTGTAACAGGAGCCAACTACAACCGGGGAATATGGCTCTGTCCAAAGACAAAGTGCTGGAGGCATTCAGCAGTTCAGGCACAATCTGCCTGACTGCAAGTGGAATGGACAGATGACACCTCAGGTCAGCAACCTTCCTCAGACTGATGAAAGAGAGTGAAAAGAGGCAGAGGCACGCAGGACAAAGCCAGCAAGGAAATAGGTGGTACACGTGAGGCGTGATGAGCATATGGATGGAGTGAGTGCCAAAGGTTCAAGGCGAAAGGGACAAAATGCCAAATAAGGAGAGAACGGAAATATGAAACCAGGAAAGATGGGTGGAAGGAATAGAGGGAATATGGAACTCCTGTTTGAGAGATGAGCGTACAAGGGACTAGTTAGTTGGTATTTCTTAGTTATTACTATTTAGTTATTATCATTATTTAGTTATTGTTATTTAGTTATTACTATTATTTAGTTATTGTTATTTAGTTATTACTTAGTTAATGAAGGGAAGTATGCTCATCTCTCAACTCCTTGTCCATATTTCCCTTTTAACTTCCAACCCCACCTCATCCTGGTTTCATCACAGTTCTTGTCCTTATCCAACATGTTTTATCACTTTCACCTTCAGCCTTTGGCACTTACTTCATCCATTTGCCCATCACCCACTCACCTGTAATCCACCCATCACTTGTCAGGCAGTGCCCAACCCCCACCTCATTTCCAGCTCTCCCCCGTATTTCAGACTGAGAGCTCCCGACCCGATTAGTCATCTGTCCAATCCTTCAGAGGTTGTCAAACCCACCAAGTTCCTCCAGCACTGTGTATTTACTCACGATTCAAACATGGGGTGGCTCGTGTTGCAAAAAAAAGTATGTTTGCAACACGAGGAATTTCATTTACCAGACACTTATACCAATAAAAAGCAACAGAACACAAAGTTCAAACTATTCCCTTCTTTGGTCTCCCGTGGTCTGGGGCCTCGAGCCTTCCGTTGAAGGGACGATCTTGACTCCCGTAGCCGGCGGTCGGGCCGTCCGTGTCGAGGGTCCTGCATCGGGGGGGGGGGGGGGTTGAATCCCAGCTCACTAGGGGTATAGTCGAACCTTTTGCGTTCTTTGGAGCTTCCCGACATCGATCTCTACCAGAGACTGCGAGCTCCTCGATATTGAAGAAACAAATTTGGAAAAGCCATCAATAATTGAACACATTTATCCCATTAAACTGAAGAGGGTTAGAAATACGTACCTTATCTCCAATGACATCCATAAAGACCAAATCCAGGTAGACTTGATGCTGAAAAATCAATTTAACATTTTAATGTTTGAAATGTTCCAACGTCCTTCTCTACAATTAGACAAAGTGCTGGAGTAACTCAGTGGGTCGGACAGTCCCGGGTGAGAAGATTCTAGTCCTCAAGGTAACAACACTTGGACATGTGGATAATGCCTGGAGATGCATCTCCAACCAGGACCATTGTGTCTCTGCAGTCAGGACTCCTACAGGTTGGACCAATATTAAGGTAGTCTAATACATTTAGACTACCTTAAGAGTTTAAGGTCTGAAGAGTCCCAACCCAGAATTACCAATCCATGTTCTCCAGCGATGTTGCTGCACCCATCGAGTTGCTCCAGCACTGACACAATCTACAAGCACAGCAACACCCCAGTTACATCAAACACCCATTATATTTCACAAGTGTTCTCCCAACCTTGTTGCCCAATGTCTTACTCTCCACGTGGACATTTAAACGTTAGATATAAACAAACATTCAGTGGTGTCCAGATGGTTAAAAAATACCTGGGAAAACCCCAACCCCCCCAGAGCTTCAGTCAAAACTATTAAACTCTACGTTCCCTGTAACAGGAGCCAACTACAACCGGGGAACATGGCTCTGTCCAAAGACAAAGTGCTGGAGGCATTCAGCAGTTCAGGCACAATCTGCCTGACTGCAAGTGGAATGGACAGATGACACCTCAGGTCAGCAACCTTCCTCAGACTGATGAAAGAGAGTGAAAAGAGGCAGAGGCATGCAGGACAAAGCAAGCAAGGAAATAGGTGGTACATGTGAGGCGTGATTAGCATATGGATGGAGTGAGTGCCAAGGGCTCAAGGTGAAAGGGACAACATGCCAAATAAGGAGAGAACGGAAATATGAAACTAGGAGAGATGAGTGGAAGGGATAGAGGGAGTATGGAACTGTTTGAGAGATGAGCGTACAGGAAAGGACTAGTTAGATGTTATTACTATTTAGTTGTATATAGTTATTATTTAATTATTACTCTTTAGTTATTACTATTTAGTTAGTTATTTAGTTATGGTTATTTAGTTATGGTTATTTAGTTATTACTTAGTTAATGAAGGGAAGTATGCTCATCTCTCAACTGTCCCATATTTCCCTTTTAACTTCCAACCCCACCTCACCCTGGTTTGACATTTCACAGTTCTTGTCCTTATCCAACATGTTTGATCACTTTCACCTTCAGCCTTTGGCACTTACTCCATCCATTTGCCCATCACCCACTCACCTGTAATCCACCCATCACTTGTCAGGCAGTGCCCAACCCCCACCTCATTTCCAGCTCTCCCCCGTATTTCAGACTGAGAGCTCCCGACCCGATTAGTCATCTGTCCAATCCTTCAGGGGTTGTCAAACCCACCAAGTTCCTCCAGCACTGTGTATTTACTCACGATTCAAACATGGGGTGGCTCGTGTTGCAAAAAAAGTATGTTTGCAACACGAGGAATTTCATTTACCAGACACTCATACCAATAAAAATCTACAGAACACAAAGTTCAAACTATTCCCTTCTTTGGTCTCCCGTGGTCTGGGGCCTCGAGCCTTCCGTTGATGGGACGATCTTGTCTCCCGTAGCCGGCAGTCGGGCCGTCCGTGTCGGGGGTCCTGCATCGGGAGGGTTGAATCCCAGCTTACTTGGGGTCTAGTTGAACCTTTTGCGTTCTTTGGGGCTTCCCGACATCGGTCTC
The DNA here is from genome assembly GCF_010909765.2 of Amblyraja radiata. Classification (NCBI taxonomy): domain Eukaryota; kingdom Metazoa; phylum Chordata; class Chondrichthyes; order Rajiformes; family Rajidae; genus Amblyraja; species Amblyraja radiata. Next base: position 10,334 of record NC_045990.1, read on the forward strand.
TACTAGAGACTGCGAGCTCCTCGATGTTGAAGAAACAAATTTTGAAAAGCCATCAATAATTGAACACATTTATCCCATTAAACTGAAGAGGGTTAGAAATACGTACCTTATCTCCTATGACATCCATAAAGACCAAATCCAGGTAGACTTGATGCTGAAAAATCAATTTAACATAACATTTTAATGTTTGAAATGTTCCAACGTCCTTCTCTACAATTAGACAAAGTGCTGGAGTAACTCAGTGGGTCGGGCAGTCCTGGGTGAGAAGATTCTAGTCCTCAAGGTAAAAACACTTGGACATGTGGACAATGCCTGGAGATGCATCTCCAACCAGGACCATTGTGTCTCTGCAGTCAGGACTCCTACAGGTTGGACCAATATTAAGGTAGTCTAATACATTTAGACTACCTTAAGGGTCCGAAGTGACCCAACCCAGAATTAACAATCCATGTTCTCCAGCGATGTTGCTGCACCGATCGAGTTGCTCCAGCACTGACACAATTTACAAGCACAGCAACACCCCAGTTACATCAAATACCCATTATATTTCACAAGTGTTCTCCCAACCTTGTTACCCGATGTCTTACTCTCCACGTGGACATTTAAACGTTAGATATAAACAAACATTCAGTGGTGTCCAGATGGTTAAAAAACACCAGGAAAAACCCAACCCCCCAGAGCTTCTGTCAAAAATATTAAACTCTACTTTCCCTGTAACAGGAGCCAACTACAACTGGGGAACATGGCTCTGTCCAAAGACAAAGTGCTGGAGGCATTCAGTAGTTCAGGCACAATCTGCCTGACTACAAGTGGAATGGACAGATGACATCTCAGGTCAGCAACCTTCCTCAGACTGATGAAAGAGAGTGAAAAGAGGCAGAGGCACGCAGAGACAAAGCCAGCAAGGAAATGGGTGGTACATGTGAGGCGTGATTAGCATATGGATGGAGTGAGTGCCAAGGGCTCAAGGTGAAAGGGACAACATGCCAAATAAGGAGAGAACGGAAATATGAAACTAGGAGAGATGAGTGGAAGGGATAGAGGGAGTATGGAACTGTTTGAGAGATGAGCGTACAGGAAAGGACTAGTTAGATGTTATTACTATTTAGTTGTATATAGTTATTATTTAATTATTACTCTTTAGTTATTACTATTTAGTTAGTTATTTAGTTATGGTTATTTAGTTATGGTTATTTAGTTATTACTCAGTTAATGAAGGGAAGTATGCTCATCTCTCAACTGTCCCATATTTCCCTTTTAACTTCCAACCCCACCTCACCCTGGTTTGACATTTCACAGTTCTTGTCCTTATCCAACATGTTTGATCACTTCCACCTTCAGCCTTTGGCACTTACTCCATCCATTTGCCCATCACCCACTCACCTGTAATCCAACCATCACTTGTCAGGCAGTACCCAACCCCCACCTCATTTCCAGCTCTCCCCCGTATTTCAGACTGAGAGCTCCCGACCCGATTAGTCATCTGTCCAATCCTTCAGGGGTTGTCAAACCCACCAAGTTCCTCCAGCACTGTGTATTTACTCACGATTCAAACATGGGGTGGCTCGTGTTGCAAAAAAAGTATGTTTGCAACACGAGGAATTTCATTTACCAGACACTCATACCAATAAAAAGCCACAGAACACAAAGTTCAAACTATTCCCTTCTTTGGTCTCCCGTGGTCTGGGGCCTCGAGCCTTCCGTTGATGGGACGATCTTGACTCCCGTAGCCGGCAGTCGGGCCGTCCGTGTCGGGGGTCCTGCATCGGGGGGTTGAATCCCAGCTCACTCGGGGTCTAGTTGAACCTTTTGCGTTCTTTGGAGCTTCCCGACATCGGTCTCTACCAGAGACTGCGAGCTCCTCGATGTTGAAGAAACAAATTTGGAAAAGCCATCAATAATTGAACACATTTATCCCATTAAACTGAAGAGGGTTAGAAATACGTACCTTATCTCCAATGACATCCATAAAGACCAAATCCAGGTAGACTTGATGCTGAAAAATCAATTTAACATAACATTTTAATGTTTGAAATGTTCCAACGTCCTTCTCTACAATTAGACAAAGTGCTGGAGTAACTCAGTGGGTCGGACAGTCCCGGGTGAGAAGATTCTAGTCCTCAAGGTAAAAACACTTGGACATGTGGACAATGCCTGGAGATACATCTCCAACCAGGACCATTGTGTCTCTGCAGTCAGGACTCCTACAGGTTGGACCAATATTAAGGTAGTCTAATACATTTAGACTACCTTAAGAGATTAAGGTCTGAAGTGTCCCAACCCAGAATTGCCAATCCATGTTCTCCAGCGATGTTGCTGCACCCATCGAGTTGCTCCAGCACTGACACAATTTACAAGCACAGCAACACCCCAGTTACATCAAATACCCATTATATTTCACAAGTGTTCTCCCAACCTTGTTGCCCAATGTCTTAATCTCCACGTGGACATTTAAACGTTAGATATAAACAAACATTCAGTGGTGTCCAGCTGGTTAAACAATACCTGGGAAAACCCCAACCCCCCCAGAGCTTCCGTCAAAAATATTAAACTCTACGTTCCCTGTAACAGGAGCCAACTACAACCAGGGAACATGGCTCTGTTCAAAGACAAAGTGCTGGAGGCATTCAGCAGTTCAGGCACAATCTGCCTGACTGCAAGTGGAATGGACAGATGACACCTCAGGTCAGCAACCTTCCTCAGACTGATGAAAGAGAGTGAAAAGAGGCAGAGGCATGCAGGACAAAGCCAGCAAGGAAATAGGTGGTACATGTGAGGAGTGATGAGCATATGGATGGAGTGAGTGCCAAGGGCTCAAGGTGAAAGGGACAACATGCCAAATAAGGAGAGAACGGAAATATGAAACTAGGAGAGATGAGTGGAAGGGATAGAGGGAGTATGGAACTGTTTGAGAGATGAGCGTACAGGAAAGGACTAGTTAGATGTTATTACTATTTAGTTGTATATAGTTATTATTTAATTATTACTCTTTAGTTATTACTATTTAGTTATAGTTATTTAGTTATGGTTATTTAGTTATGGTTATTTAGTTATTACTTAGTTAATGAAGGGAAGTATGCTAATCTCTCAACTGTCCCATATTTCCCTTTTAACTTCCAAACCCACCTCACCCTGGTTTGACATTTCACAGTTCTTGTCCTTATCCAACATGTTTGATCACTTTCACCTTCAGCCTTTGGCACTTACTCCATCCATTTGCCCATCACCCACTCACCTGTAATCCACCCATCACTTGTCAGGCAGTGCCCAACCCCCACCTCATTTCCAGCTCTCCCCCGTATTTCAGACTGAGAGCTCCCGACCCGATTAGTCATCTGTCCAATCCTTCAGGGGTTGTCAAACCCACCAAGTTCCTCCAGCACTGTGTATTTACTCACGATTCAAGCATGGGGTGGCTAGTGTTGCAAAAAAAGTATGTTTGCAACACGAGGAATTTCATTTACGAGACACTCATACCAATAAAAAGCAACACAAAGTTCAAACTATTCCCTTCTTTGGTCTCCCGTGGTCTGGGGCCTCGAGCCTTCCGTTGATGGGACGATCTTGACTCCCGTAGCCGGGGGTCGGGCCGTCCGAGTCGGGGGTCCTGCATCGGGGGGTTGAATCCCAGCTCACTCGGGGTCTAGTTGAACCTTTTGCGTTCTTTGGAGCTTCCCGCCATCGGTCTCCACCAGAGACTGCGAGCTCCTCGATATTGAAGAAACAAATTTGGAAAAGCCATCAATAATTGAACACATTTATCCCATTAAACTGAAGAGGGTTAGAAATACGTACCTTATCTCCAATGACATCCATAAAGACCAAATCCAGGTAGACTTGATGCTGAAAAATCAATTTAACATAACATTTTAATGTTTGAAATGTTCCAACGTCCTTCTCTACAATTAGACAAAGTGCTGGAGTAACTCAGTGGGTCAGACAGTCCCGGGTGAGAAGATTCTAGTCCTCAAGGTAAAAACACTTGGACATGTGGACAATGCCTGGAGATACATCTCCAACCAGGACCATTGTGTCTCTGCAGTCAGGACTCCTACAGGTTGGACCAATATTAAGGTAGTCTAATACATTTAGACTAAAATGCTTAAGGGTCTGAAGAGACCCAACCCAAAATTACCAATCCATGTTCTCCAGCGATGTTGCTGCACCCATCGAGTTGCTCCAGCACCGACACAATTTACAAGCACAGCAACACCCCAGTTACATCAAATACCCATTATATTTCACAAGTGTTCACCCAACCTTGTTGCCCGATGTCTTACTCTCCACGTGGACATTTAAACGTTAGATATAAACAAACATTCAGTGGTGGCCAGATGGTTAAAAATACCTGGAAAAACCCAACCCCCCAGAGCTTCAGTCAAAAATATTAAACTCTATTTTTCCCTGTAACAGGAGCCAACTACAACCGGAGAACATGGCTCTGTCCAAAGACAAAGTGCTGGAGGCATTCAGCAGTTCAGGCACAATCTGCCTGACTGCAAGTGGAATGGACAGATGACACCTCAGGTCAGCAACCTTCCTCAGACTGATGAAAGAGAGTGAAAAGAGGCAGAGGCATGCAGGACAAAGCCAGCAAGGAAATAGGTGGTACATGTGAGGAGTGATGAGCATATGGATGGAGTGAGTGCCAAGGGCTCAAGGTGAAAGGGACAACATGCCAAATAAGGAGAGAACGGAAATATGAAACTAGGAGAGATGAGTGGAAGGGATAGAGGGAGTATGGAACTGTTTGAGAGATGAGCGTACAGGAAAGGACTAGTTAGATGTTATTACTATTTAGTTGTATATAGTTATTATTTAATTATTACTCTTTAGTTATTACTATTTAGTTATAGTTATTTAGTTATGGTTATTTAGTTATGGTTATTTAGTTATTACTTAGTTAATGAAGGGAAGTATGCTAATCTCTCAACTGTCCCATATTTCCCTTTTAACTTCCAAACCCACCTCACCCTGGTTTGACATTTCACAGTTCTTGTCCTTATCCAACATGTTTGATCACTTTCACCTTCAGCCTTTGGCACTTAGTCCATCCATTTGCCCATCACCCACTCACCTGTAATCCACCCATCACTTGTCAGGCAGTGCCCAACCCCCACCTCATTTCCAGCTCTCCCCCGTATTTCAGACTGAGAGCTCCCGACCCGATTAGTCATCTGTCCAATCCTTCAGGGGTTGTCAAACCCACCAAGTTCCTCCAGCACTGTGTATTTACTCACGATTCAAGCATGGGGTGGCTAGTGTTGCAAAAAAAGTATGTTTGCAACACGAGGAATTTCATTTACGAGACACTCATACCAATAAAAAGCAACAGAACACAAAGTTCAAACTATTCCCTTCTTTGGTCTCCCGTGGTCTGGGGCCTCGAGCCTTCCGTTGATGGGACGATCTTGACTCCCGTAGCCGGGGGTCGGGCCGTCCGAGTCGGGGGTCCTGCATCGGGGGGTTGAATCCCAGCTCACTCGGGGTCTAGTTGAACCTTTTGCGTTCTTTGGAGCTTCCCGCCATCGGTCTCCACCAGAGACTGCGAGCTCCTCGATATTGAAGAAACAAATTTGGAAAAGCCATCAATAATTGAACACATTTATCCCATTAAACTGAAGAGGGTTAGAAATACGTACCTTATCTCCAATGACATCCATAAAGACCAAATCCAGGTAGACTTGATGCTGAAAAATCAATTTAACATAACATTTTAACGTTTGAAATGTTCCAACGTCCTTCTCTACAATTAGACAAAGTGCTGGAGTAACTCAGTGGGTCGGACAGTCCTGGGTGAGAAGATTCTAGTCCTCAAGGTAAAACACTTGGACATGTGGACAATGCCTGGAGATGTATCTCCAACCAGGACCATTGTGTCTCTGCAGTCAGGACTCCTACAGGTTGGACCAATATTAAGGTAGTCTAATACATTTAGACTAAAATGCTTAAGGGTCTGAAGAGACCCAACCCAAAATTACCAATCCATGTTCTCCAGCGATGTTGCTGCACCCATCGAGTTGCTCCAGCACCGACACAATTTACAAGCACAGCAACACCCCAGTTACATCAAATACCCATTATATTTCACAAGTGTTCACCCAACCTTGTTGCCCGATGTCTTACTCTCCACGTGGACATTTAAACGTTAGATATAAACAAACATTCAGTGGTGGCCAGATGGTTAAAAATACCTGGAAAAACCCAACCCCCCAGAGCTTCAGTCAAAAATATTAAACTCTATTCTTCCCTGTAACAGGAGCCAACTACAACCGGAGAACATGGCTCTGTCCAAAGACAAAGTGCTGGAGGCATTCAGCAGTTCAGGCACAATCTGCCTGACTGCAAGTGGAATGGACAGATGACACCTCAGGTCAGCAACCTTCCTCAGACTGATGAAAGAGAGTGAAAAGAGGCAGAGGCACGCAGGACAAAGCCAGCAAGTAAATAGGTGGTACATGTGAGGCGTGATGAGCATATGGATGGAGTGAGTGCCAAAGGCTCAAGGTAAAAGGGACAAAATGCTAAATAGGGAGAGACTGCAAATATGAAACCAGGAAAGATGGGTGGGGGGGAGAGAGGGAATATGGAACTCCTGTTTGAGAGATGAACGTACAAGGACTAGTTGGTATTTCTTAGTTATTACTATTTAGTTATTACCATTATTTAGTTATCATGATTTAGTTATTACTATTTAGTTATTACTATTATTTAGTTATTACCATTATTTAGTTATTACTTAGTTAATGAAGTATGCTCATCTCTCAACTCCTTGTCCATATTTCCCTGTTATCTTCCAAACCCACCTCACTCTAGTTTAACATTTCACAGTTCTTGTCCTTATCCAACACGTTTGATCACTTTCATCTTCAGCCTTTGGCACTTACTCCATACATTTGCCCATCACCCACTCACCTGTAATCCACCCATCACTTGTCAGGCAGTGCCCAACCCCCACCTCATTTCCAGCTCTCCCCCGTATTTCAGACTGAGAGCTCCCGACCGATTAGTCATCTGTCCAATCCTTCAGAGGTTGTCAAACCCACCAAGTTCCTCCAGCACTGTGTATTTACTCACGATTCAAGCATGGGCGGCTCGTGTTGCAAAAAAGTATGCTTTGCAACACGAGGAATTTCATTTACCAGACACTCATACCAATAAAAAGCTACAGAACTCAAATTTCAAACTCTTCCCTTCTTTGGTCTCCCGCGGGTTGGGGCCTCGTGTCTTCCGTTGACGGGACGATCTTGACTCCCGTAGCCGGCGGTCGGGCCGTCCGTGTCGGGGGTCCTGCATCGGGGGGTTGAATCCCAGCTCACTCAGGGTCTAGTCGAACCTTTTACGTTCTTTGGAGCTTCCCGCCATCGGTCTCTACCAGAGACTGCGAGCTCCTCGATGTTGAAGAAACAAATTTGGAAAAACCATCAATAATTTAACACATTTATCCCATTAAACTGAAGAAAGTTAGAAATACGTACCTTATCTCCTATGACATCCATAAAGACCAAATCCAGGAAGACTTGATGCTGAAAAATCAAATTAACATAACATTTTAATGTTTGAAATGTTCCTTCTCTGCAATTAGACAAAGTGCTGGAGTAAGTCAGTGGGTCGGACAGTCCTGGGTGAGAAAATTCTAGTCCTCAAGATAAAAACACTTGGACAATGCCTGGAGATGTATCTCCAACCAGGACCATTGTGTCTCTGCAGTCAGGACTCCTACAGGTTGGACCAATATTAAGGTAGTCTAATACATTTAGACTAAAATTCTTAAGGGTCTGAAGAGACCCAACCCAGAATTACCAATCCATGTTCTCCAGCGATGTTGCTGCACCCATCGAGTTGCTCCAGCACCGACACAATTTACAAGCACAGCAACACCCCAGTTACATCAAATACCCATTATATTTCACAAGTGTTCACCCAACCTTGTTGCCCGATGTCTTACTCTCCACATGGACATTTAAACGTTAGATATAAACAAACATTCAGTGGTGGCCAGATGGTTAAAAATACCTGGAAAAACCCAACCCCCCAGAGCTTCAGTCAAAAATATTAAACTCTATTTTTCCCTGTAACAGAAGCCAACTACAACCGGAGAACATGGCTCTGTCCAAAGACAAAGTGCTGGAGGCATTCAGCAGTTCAGGCACAATCTGCCTGACTGCAAGTGGAATGGACAGATGACACCTCAGGTCAGCAACCTTCCTCAGACTGATGAAAGAGAGTGAAAAGAGGCAGAGGCACGCAGGACAAAGCCAGCAAGTAAATAGGTGGTGCATGTGAGGCGTGATGAGCATATGGATGGAGTGAGTGCCAAAGGCTCAAGGTGAAAGGGACAAAATGCCAAATAAGGAGAGAATGCAAATATGAAACCAGGAAAGATGGGTGGAGGGGAGAGAGGGAATATGGAACTCCTGTTTGAGAGATGAACGTACAAGGACTAGTTAGTTGGTATTTCTTAGTTATTACTATTTAGTTATTACCATTATTTAGTTATTATCATTATTTAGTTATTACTATTTAGTTATTACTATTATTTAGTTATTACTATTATTTAGTTATTACTTAGTTAATGACGTATGCTCATCTCTCAACTCCTTGTCCATATTTCCCTTTTATCTTCCAAACCCACCTCACTCTGGTTTAACATTTCACAGTTCTTGTCCTTATCCAACACGTTTGATCATTTTCATCTTCAGCCTTTGGCACTTACTCCATCCATTTGCTCATCACCCACTCACCTGTAATCCACCCATCACTTGTCAGGCAGTGCCCAACCCCCACCTCATTTCCAGCTCTCCCCCGTATTTCAGACTGAGAGCTCCCGACCCGATTAGTCATCTGTCCAATCCTTCAGAGGTTGTCAAACCCACCAAGTTCCTCCAGCACTGTGTATTTACTCACGATTCAAGCATGGGGCGGCTCGTGTTGCAAAAAAGTATGCTTTGCAACACAAGGAATTTCATTTACCAGACACCAATAAAAAGCTACAGAACTCAAATGTCAAACTCTTCCCTTCTTTGCTCTCCCGCGGTTTGGGACCTCGAGTCTTCCGTAGACGGGACAATCTTGACTCCCGTAGCCGGCGGTCGGGCCGTCCGTGTCGGGGGTCCTATCCCAGCTCACTTGGGGTCCAGTTGAACCTTTGGCTTTCCCGACATCGGTCTCTACCAGAGACTGCGAGCTCCTCGATGTTGAAGAAACAAATTTGGAAAAACCATCAATAATTGAACACATTTATCCCATTAAACTGAAGAGGGTTAGAAATAAGTTACCTTATCTCCTATGACATCCATAAAGACCAAATCCAGGAATGCGATGCTGAAAAATCAAATTAACATAACATTTTAATGTTTGAAATGTTCCAACGTCCTTCTCTATTATTAGACAAAGTGTGGGAGTAACTCAGTGGGTCGGACAGCCCTGGGTAAGAAGATTCTAGTCCTCTAGGTAAAAACACTCGGTCATGTGGACAATGACTGGAGATGCATCTCCAACAAGAACCATTGTGGCTCTGCAGTCAGGACTCCTACAGGTTGGACCTATATGAAGGCAATCCAATACATTTAGACTAAAATTCTAAAGGGTCTGAAGAGTCCCAACCCAGAATTACCAATCCATATTCTCCAGCGATGTTGTTGGACCCATCGAGTAGCTCCAGCACTTACTTGCACTTTACAAGCACAGCAAACACCCCAGTCACCCCATCATACACACATTAAATTTCACAAGTTTTCTCCCTACCTTGTTGCCCGATCCCATACTCTTCACGTGGACATGGCCTCCTCCTGCACCTATTTTTTATGTTTCTATGCCACCTACCCATGTTCTCCACAGATGCTGCCCGACTCCCACTGAGTCACTCCAGCACTCTGAAACGTCACCTATCCATGTTCTCCACAGATGCAGCCTAACCTGCTGAGTTACTCCAGCACTCTGTGAAACGTCACCTATCCATGTTCTCCACAGATGCAGCCTAACCTGCTGAGTTACTCCAGCACTCTGTGAAACGTCACCTATCCATGTTCTCCACAGATGCAGCCTAACCTGCTGAGTTACTCCAGCACTCTGTGAAACGTCACCTATCCATGTTCTCCACAGATGCTGCCTGACCCGCTGAGTTACTGCAGCACTCTGTGAAACGTCACCTATGCATGTTCTCCACAGATGCAGCCTGACCCGCTGAGTTACTCCAGCACTCTGTGAAACGTCACCTATCCGTGTTCTCCACAGATGCTGCCCGACCCGCTGAGTTACTGCAGCACTCTGTGAAACGTCACCTATCCATGTTCTCCACAGATGCAGCCTGACCCGCTGAGTTACTCCAGCACTCTGTGAAATGTCACCTTTCCATGTTCTCCAGAGATGCTGACTTTGACCCACCGAATTACTCCAGCACTCTGTGTCTTTTGAGCAAGAGTCTGTCCCGCCCAAAGCTCAATTAATGAGCACTCCATACAGATTCCTTTCACCTGAAAGTCCTTCATAAGAATTCATAATAAACAAGATTTGATTAGGGTAGTTAACTTTAACCATTTCACACAAGTGGTTAACAACTAGTTCACATTAGCTTTCCTCAACCAAGTACAATGTAGATCCACTTTAAATTCCTTGCTCTCTTTTTAATCATAACAATTACTGAAAACCAGTCTCCGTAAAGTGAATGCCCCAATTAAAACACAATTGGACAGCTATCAAGGAGACAAATTCATTCTTGCCACTGCCTTCACCAAGTAAATGGAACCTCAACAACAACGACGTATACGAAACGCGAGACATCATGATACGGAGTTGCAGGACGCTGTTCCTTCACCGAAAGGGTATGTTGACGGCTGCGTCTGTAGATGACTCCGTCCGCTTCGACCAGATAAGAGCACGGCTCTTTGGCAGGGCCGTGGATGTGTCCCAGATGTGTCCCATTGTTTTGCAAAGTTTTTTTAAAGCTTGGCTGGTGAACTGTCTGCCGTTGTCGGACTGGATACATGCACGGAGAGGTGGCGCTGCAACTTTTCGATTACCGCTTCAGAAGTAATGGTTTGAAGTAAAGCGATTTTGAACCAGCCAGAGTAAGAGTCTACAAGAACCAAATAATGTTTCCCATGCCACTCGAAGATGTCGGTGGCTAACGTGGACCACGGGAGAGGCTCCCTTCATCCATTTTACTTGTCACATACTCAAAAAATTCCAGATTAGTCAAGCATGGTTTCCCTTTCATAAATCCATGTTGACTTGGACTAATCCTTTTACTTCTATCCAAATGACCCATTATTACCTCTTTAATAATTGTCTCCAGCATCTTTCCCACCACTGAAGTCAGGCTAACTGGCCTGTAATTCCCTGTTTTCTCTCTTGCTCCTTTCTTGAAAAGTGGGATAACATTAGCTATCCTCCAATTCACAGGAACTGATCTGGAATCTATTGAACATTGGAAAATGATCACAAATGCGTCCACTATTTCTAGAGCCACCTCCCTGAGGACCCCGAGATGCAGACCATCATGCCCAGGGGATTTATCATCCTTCAGTCCCATTAGCCTATCCAATACTATTTCTCGCCTAATGACAATTTATTTCAGTTCCTCTACCCGCTTAGATCCCCTGTCCTCCAGTACATCTGGGAGATTGTTTGTGTGTTCCTTAGTGAAGACAGATCCGAAGTACATGTTCAACTCTTCTGCCATTTCCTTGTTACCCATAACAATTTCACCCGTGTCTGCCTTCAAGGGGCCCTCATTTGACGTTGCTACTCTTTTTCCATTAACATATCTAAAGAAGGGCTTAATTAGGAAAGGGAAAATAGATTATGAAAGAAAACTGGCAGGGAACATAAAAACTGACTGCAAAAGTTTTTATAGATATGTGAAGAGAAAAAAATTAGTTAAAACAAATGTAGGTCCCTTGCAGTCAGAAACAGGTGAATTGATCATGGGGAACAAGGACATGGCAGACCAATTGAATAACTACTTTGGTTCTGTCTTCACTAAAGAAGACTTAAATAATCTGCTGGAAATAGCAGAGGACTAGGAGTCAAATGAGATGGAGGAACTGAGTGAAATCCAGGTTAGCCGGGAAGTGGTGTTAGGTAAATGGAATGGATTAAAGGCCGATGCATCCCAGAGTACTTAAGGAAGTAGCCCCAGAAATAGTGGATGAATTAGTGATAAAAATGTTTTAACTCTTTAGATTCTGGACTAATTCCTGAGGATTGGAGGGTAGCTAATGTAACTCCACTTTTTTTTTTTAAAGGGAGAGAGAGAGAAAACGGGGAATTAAGTTAAGCATGTTTTCCTAGAATGTAAAAAGTACAGGGTAGAAAGAGAAGTATTGTTTGTTAGACTGACAGGACTTGGAGTTGAGGCTTTTTCTGTTTCATCTTTGTTTGGACACAGTGAGAAACATCAACTGATATCCAGGGCTGTTCTTCAATTCCTGCAAGTTACAGGACTGTATGTAAGGATTTAGTTCAAACTTTGACCTGTGGAGGGCAGTAATACGCTTAGCAGCGTCTACACTGCCGGAATCCTACAAGAAGAAGAAGTAACGGGGAATTACAGACCAGTTAGTCTAACATCGGTAGTGGGGAAACTATTATTCAGTTATTAAAGATGGGATAGCAGCACATTTGGAAAGTGGTGAAATCATTGGATAAAGTCAGCATGGATTTATGAAGGGTAAATCATGTCTGACGAATCTTATAGAATTTTTCGAGGATGTAACTAGTATAGTGGATAAGAGAGAACCAGTGAATGTGTTATATCTGGACTTTCAGAAGGCTTTCGACAAGGTCCCACATAAGAGATTAGTATACAAACTTAAAGCATACGGTATTGGGGGTTCAGTATTGATGTGGATGGAGAACTGGTTGGCAAACAGGAAGCAAAGAGTAGGAGTAAACGGGTCCTTTTCAGAATGGCAGGCAGTGACTAGTGGGGTACCGCAAGGCTCAGTGCTGGGACCCCAGCTATTTACAATATATATTAATTATTTGGACGGGGGAATTGAATGCAACATCTCCAAGTTTGCGGATGACACGAAGCTGGGGGGGCAGTGTTAGCTGTGAGGATGATGCTAGGAGACTGCAAGGTGGCTTGGATAGGCTGGGTGAGTGGGCAAATGCATGGCAGATGCAGTATAATGTGGATAAATGTGAGGTTATCCACTTTGGTGGCAAAAACAGGAAAGTAGACTATTATCTGAATGGTGGCCGATTAGATAAAGGGGAGATGCAAAGAGACCTGGGTGTCATGGTACACCAGTCATTGAAAGTAGGCATGCAGGTGCAGCAGGCAGTGAAGAAAGCGAATGGTATGTTAGCATTCATACCAACAGGATTTGAGTATAGGAGCAGGGAGGTTCTACTGCAGTTGTACAGGGTCTTGGTGAGACCACACATGGAGTATTGCGTACAGTTTTGGTCTCCTAATCTGAGGAAGGACAGCGCGGATGGGTTTGTTCAAAATGGTGACCAGCGGCTGGTGGTCAGTCTCGATAGTCACAGAATTCCCAAAGATAAAGTCCTTGAATTTAGTGCAGGCAAAAACAATTGCCAGCAGTTCCTTTTCGATCTGGGCGTAACGCTGTTCAGTATCAGTCAGCGTACGGGAGGCGTACAAAACAGGCTTGAAAAACGGACGCATCGCAGGTGAGCGTTATTGGTGATTCCAAAGCAAAGTAGGCGAGAGTAGGTGCGCTAGCCAGCTGCAATTTGAGAGTGTCAAAAGTTGTTTGGTGTTGCAGGTACCAGGACCACGCTGCGTCCTTGTGTGTCAGTTCTCGCAGGGGGGCAGATATGTCTCTGAGGTTGGGAATAAATTTACCCTGGTAGTTGTCCATTCAGAGGAACCTTTGTACAACGTCAGTAGGAACCGACATTTCGTTGATAGCTGCAGTTTTCGACGGGTCTTGTTTGAGACCATGACTTGTGAAACATGTCCGACGTAAGTAACCTCTGAAACTCGAAACCTGCACTTCAGGGGATTGAGTTTGAGCTGAATGTCTTTGGCATGGTGAAGTACTTTCTTCAGATTAGTGTCGTGTTCAGCCAGATCGCGTCTGTAGATGAGAATATCATCAACGATGATGGCGCATGGGTACTCTGCAAACAATTGTTCCATCGCACGCTGGAAACCTTCGCTGGCGGAGTTGATGCCAAAGTGCATTCTCAGAATTTTGTATCGGCCAAAGGGGGTGCCAAACGTAGTGAGATTGGACGAGTCTGGGTCCAGTGGAATTCACCAAAATGAGCTTTTGGCATCCAGATCTGAGAATACTGCTGCGTTGCCTATATGGGCAGCAACCTCTTCTGTCGTTCGCATTGGTTAATGCGGGCGTTTAATGGCAGTCCCACTTCTGACACCATGTAATGAGTCGACACGAACACACATCAAGATACAACACATGTTTATTAAATCTACATCAGCAAGGATCTGCAGTCATCATATCTCCAAGCTGCTACTCATTCTAACTAGTGTAAGCAGGCTCTTGATTCTATGAAGCACATAATAGGCTGAGTCACTACTAACAAACACTTGGCTAGTATGAAATAGCCAGTCTACAGCGTGGAAACAGGCCCTTTGGCCCAACTTGCCTGCACCGACTAACATGCCCCATCAACACCAGTTCCCACCTGCCTGCGTTTGGACCATCTCCCTCCAAACCTGTCCTACCCATGTATCTTCCATGTCACTGAAATGTTGTTATAGTACCTGCCTCAACTACCTCATCTGCAGGTTGTTCCTTATATCCGTCATGCTCTGTGTGAAAAAGTTACCCCTCTGGTTCCTATTAAAACTTTCCCTCTCACTTTAAACCTATGTCGATTTGTTCTTAATTCCCCTACCATGGGGGTAAAAGATTGTGCATTCACCTCATTTATTGCCTGCAAGATTTTATGCAGCTCTATAAGATCACCCTTCATCCACCTGAACTCTAAGGAATAAAGTCCTAGCATGCCCAATCTCTCCCTATAGCTCAGGCCCTCAAGTCCGGGCAAAATCCTTGAAAATCTTTTCTGCGCCCTTTCCAGCTTAACAACATCCTTCCTTTAACAGGGTGACCAAACTGAAAATAATCCTCTAAATGCGGCCTCACTAATGTCATGTACAACTGTATCATATTATCCCAACTTCTATACTCAACGTCCTGACTGATGAAGAGCAATGAGCAGAAAACTTTCTTGACCGCCCTGTCTACCTGTGACTCCACTTTTAGGGAACTATCTCCCTGCACTACTCACTCCCTCTGCAATCCCCAGAGCCGTACCATTCACTGTGAAGGTCCCGAACTGGTTTGACTTTCAAAAATGTAACACTTTGCACTTATCTGTATTTAAATCGATTAACCATTCTTCAGCCCACCTGCCCACCCGATCCACTTTAGTGTCAGCTGCAAATTTACTAATTATGCCTTTCACATTCTCATCCAAATCATTTATATAGATGACAAACAGTAATGGGCCCAGCACTGAACCCTGGGGGATACCACTAGTAAGGCCACAAATTTATTTAGTTTGGGGTTCGTGAATTTGTAGAATTAATCACCACACACGGTGGTGGAGGCCAAGTCATTAGGTATTTTTAAGGGAAGATTGACGGGGTCTTGATTAGTAAAATAGTTAAGGGGAGAAGGCAGGAGGATGATATGGAAAGATAGATCAGCCATGAATGAATAGACTCGATGGGCCAAAATTACAGTTACAGCTGTAAATACAGACCGTGGCAATTCGTGGTCAACACTCCCACCCAGTGGTCACTGCTGTAATTGCAGGCCGTCTCAATTTGTGGCCAACACTCCCACCCAGTGGTCACTGCTGTAAATACAGACCGTGGCAATTTCTGGTCAACACTCCCAACCAGTGGTCACTGTTGTAATTACAGGCCATCAGAATTTGTGGCCGACACTCCCACCCAGTGGTGTACAGCTCTAACTACAGGCCGTTGTAATTTGTGGCCGACACTCCCACCTAGTGGTATGCGCCCTAAGTAGCAGGCAGTGGTCGCCACTCCTCGCAATTCCCTGGTCCCACTCGTCTCGTGTGTCGGTGCATCTCCATCCCCCCCAATAGTTCACGTTCAAGAGTTCAATAGACATTTATTAGCACATTGTGGCGGGAACTAGCCAAAAACTAGTCGGACACAAGTTGTGTGCTCTAGACGTGTTTATTCTTCTACATAGAGCTCCCTACTCCTCAGCTGACACGGGAGTTGCCCGGCCTTGAATAACAACTCGGATACCGATCCCGTGACTCGCGCCTCCCCCACCAAGACGCCGCCCTCTAGAACCGATGGTTCGTCGTGACTTTGGGTTGCTATCGGTTGCTGCCACAACATGCACCAATTGATACAGTGAGATTTGAATTACCATACAATAGGAACTTGCACATGCTTATGATGAGAGGGGAATATTGTATGAAAACAAGCCCTTTATCCCACTGAGTTGCCGCTGCCCCACTGGCATTATTCTACAAACTTGGGACAATTTACAATTATACCAAAGCCGATTGACTTACAAACCTGCATATCTTTGGAGTGTGGGGGAGGAAACCGGAGCACTCGGTGAAAACCCACACCATCACGAGGAGAACGTACAACTCCTTACAGACAGCACTTGTAGTTAGGATTGAACCCGGGTGTCTGGTGATGTCAGGCAGCAACTCTACCGCTGCGCCACTGTGCTACCCTAATGTGTCGAGGTGGGTGATTCTGGGATGCCAGAACTAACTGTTGAGCCTTCCCGGGGTGTCGTGGGCCAAGATGCTCACTTGATAACCTCAATGATAAACTGGCATCTGCATGCAAAGCTTTGTTGCCCCATAGTTTAACTGTGTAAAGGCATTTTAGATTCTCATGTGCATTAGGATTGGGTTTCTTGGTTAAACATTTTGCTTGTGTGTTTGTCAACATGTAGATATCTTATTGACTATGAAGATAGTTATTGTCCTTTGACATATGTGTGTATTGGTAGATACTACTTTGGCATTCAGCTTGTATTGCTTGGTTGAGCATTTATCTTGGTGTTATAGCACAATGTTTTAGTTAATAGCCATTGCATGAATGATAGCTACTGCTTTGGAGACACTGAATTAGAAAACTATTTGCAACAAGCAGCATTCATGCCTATTTATTTTGCAATAACTTTTGTTGGCGAGTTGCTCCAATCAAATAAATTACTCCGATCAGGACAGCATCATGAAATATATTAGAAAAATTAGTTTACCAACATCATTACTAAATCATTTTTAGTTAATAGACGTTCTACCAAAATAATTCTGCAGCTTTTGAAACACTAAATTAGTCTGTTTGCAGCAAGCAGCATTCATTTTCATATGAACAGATGCAGGGAAATCCTCCTAAATCTTAAGAGTCACAGAGTGATACAGCATGGAAACAGGCCCTTGGGCCCAACTTGCCCACACCGACCACCATGTCCTATCTACACTAGTCCCATATGCCTGCATTTGGCCCATATCCCTCTAAACTTTTCCTATCCATGTACCTGTCTAATTATTTCTTAAACGTTGTTATAACACCTGCCTCAACTACCTCCTCCGGCAGCTCGTTCCATACACCCACCACTCTCTGTGTGATCAAGTCACCCCTTACATTACTATTAAACCTTTCCCCTTATACCTTAAACCTTCTTTGCGTCATTTGCAGCTGAACAACATCATTCCTACAATAGAGTGACCAGAACTGCATGCAATTCTCCAAATGTGGCCTCACCAACATCTTGTGCAGCTGAAACATTGCCTCCCAACTTCTCTACTCAATGTTCCAGCTCTAAGGCCCTTCATCAGAATAAACTGTCCGCAACAATCTACTTGGTGCAGGAGTGTCTGTCCGTGGTTGCCATGGCTGCCAGACACAGGCCGATCCAGGGGCGGTGTTGTGGGCCCACACCACCTCTCGCCACCAGGGGCGGTGTTGTGCGGGGAACCACCTCCACCACCCACACCTCCACCACCCACACCTCCACCACCCACACCTCCACCACCCACACCTCCACCACCCACACGTCTCACCACCCACACCTGAGGCACACCACAGGCCTCCAGTCCGAAAAACAACCTTTCACCATCACCCTCTGCTTCCTTCCATTCAACCAATCTTCTATACATTCAGCTATCTCTCCTTAGATCCTCATGTACAATACCATGTTGACCATCCCTAATCAGCCCCTGTTCATCTAAATGTATGTATATCCTATCCCTCAGAATACTATCGGGTAACCTTTTGACCACAGATGTTAAGCTCACTGACTTTTCCATGCAGATATATTTGATCAGGCCTGGGAGATGTGTCTACCTTTATACACATCAGGACCTTCAGTACCTCCTCGACTGTAATACTGTCAGCTCTCTAGACACTTCCAGTGACTGCCTCAAGTTCCTCGGCCCTCCTGTCTTTCTCAGTTAAAACAGAGGAGAGAGACTAATGAAGGATATTGCCCATCCCCTATGGCTCCATGCAGAGTTGACTGCTTTTATTCCTGAGGGGGCCCACTCTCGCTCTGGTTACATTTTTCCCCTTATGAACATAAAATCAGGTGAACAAAGAGGGAGATGACTGAACTTTATTGCCTTCCCTGGCAGGGATGATCATGTGAAACTCTATTGTGTGTTGTGTTCTTTTTTATTTGTATGGCAACTCAAATCTCACTGTACCAATTGGTGTATGTGACAATAAATGAACATGAACTTGAAATCTCTTGGGATTATCCTTGGGATAACCTCTCTCTCAATGTCAGCAAAACTAAAGAGTTGATCATGGACTACAAGAGACAGCAGGGGAGTGGACACCTCCCCATCCACATCGGTGATGCTGAGGTTGAAAGGGTCAGCAGCTTTAAGTTCCTCGGTGTGCACATCACTTAGGACCTCTCCTGGACACTCCACACGGACAGAGCCCGCCAGCGGCTCTTTTTCCTGAGACGACTGAGGAAGTTTGGCATGAACGCCGCGAGCATCCTCATAAACATATACAGATGCACCATCGAGAGTCTGCTGACGGGCTGCAAGTCTGGTACGGGAACTGTTCTGCCCACAGCCACAAATCACTACAGCGAGTGGTGAAGGCAGCACAGCACATCACTGGCAACTGTCTCCCGGCCATTCAGGACATTTTCCACAGGCAGTGCCTGCGGAAGGCACACAGCATGATCAAGGACCACAGCCACCCAGCACACAGACTGTTCTCATTGTTACCGTCAGGCAGACGATACAGGAGCAGGGCTGCACGTACCACCAGACTTAAGAACAGTTTTTACCATCAGGCCATCAGGCTTCTGAACTCATAAACAAATTTCACATCATGTGTTGATTATCTTATTATTGTCTTTTTACCTTACCATTGTCATTTTTATCTTATTATATCCTTGTTATATTATTGCTGAGGTGACCTGGTGTCTTGTCAAACACATTTCATTGTACCATTGACCCTGTGTTAACCTACATATGAGAAATAAAACTGTAATATGTAATGCTATCTGCCATAGTTACAGTATGTTTCCAGTTTTAGCATGCTCCTTAGTTCCTGAAACACCTCCAGGGATACACTTGATCCCAGCTGCCTGTACCTATCCCATGCCTCTTTCTTACTCTTGAACAAAACCTCAATTTCCCTCGTCATCCAAGCTTCCTTACGTTTGCCTGCCTTTCCCTTCACTCTAACAGGGAGGTGCAAATCCTGAACTCATGTCTGCACACTTTTAAAAATATCCCACTTCACTGATGTTCTTTTCCCTACAAACGACCTACTCCAATCAACTTGAGCGAGTTCCTATCTCAGACCCTCAAAGTTGGCCTTGCCCCAATTTTGAATTTTAACTCGTGGGCCCGCTCTGTCACCATCCATAACTATCTTAAACCTTATAGAACAGTGGTCATTGACCACATTGATCAAGTGTTACCCTCTCATGTATCAGGCCCTCTACATTTTGCTGGAGAAAATTTTCCTAAACACATTTGAAAAATTCCACCCCTTCTAAACCTTTCACGCTGTGATATTCCCAGTCAAGATGACAGTCGCCGGCAGAGGCCTAAAAATCGCCTAAGTGGGACAGGCCCATTATTAGACCTGCAGCTGTAGTACATCTTCCACAAGGTGATTATCGCTTTCTTGTTCCTCAGCTCCACCCATTTTGCCTCACTACACGAACTGTCCATAATGTCCCCTCTGACCTCTGCCGTGGATCCTCCTTAACCAATAACACACCTCCTCTTTTACCCTCATCTCTGTCTCTCCAAAAGCACCTGTACCCTGGAACATTGAGATGCCAGTCCTTCCCCTGTCTTAGTCAGGTGTAATGTTTAGATCAGGACTGAAGGTCCCGAATCTTTCTATAAAGGATACACAGTCTGATGAAGGGTCATGATATAAAATATTATCTGTCCATTCCCTCCACAGGTGCTGCTTGACTTGCTGAGTTCTTCCAGCCATCTGTTTTCTGCTGATTAACACAAAAAGCTTCACTATTACTGCTCTGTCAGTCACTATTCATCATTAACTAGAGATGGGAACTTGTCGAATAGAAGTGGGAAATGACAACTATTTAACTCGTCGTTCAATAATGGCCCTCCCCACTCCCCTTCATACTCCTTTTCATTTGAACAAAATAAGGACTACTTCAAAACATTATGCAAATATTCTCCGGAAGATGCAGTTTATTTTGAACTGAAGTGGGAAAATTACCATGTCAATTAAAGTGATTTTAAAAAGCACAGCTGCATGTGAAAACTGGTGAATATGAAGGTTTGATTCAGCCCGCAGGATGCCATTAATAAAAGGCTCTATTTGGAGAGAATAAATGAGAATCTATCTTTGAAAGGCAGGACGTGGGCCTGTGACAGGCTGTTTCTCCATTAGCCTATTGTAGCCAAAGAAAATACACAGACGACCAGTTAATTGTATTGACCTGGGTCAAAATGGCATTGTGCTGAGATGGATAAACAATGTTTTGTACAGATACAGTCAAACTATTACAACCAATTTGCCAGCTCTGTGGAGAACATCGTACAAGCCTGCAACAGCAAGAAGCTAGAATGAGAGGTTAATGAAAAGTAACATTACAAGAGTAATCCTTTGGTTACTGACAACATTAATTGAAGTAAGCACTTCTATATCTAAGTGAAATATAAAGCAAGCCAAAACATACTTCTTTATATTTTATTTCTCAAAAGAATCTGAGTTATTCCCATTCTCCATTAATCCAACATTGTTGTGCTCTGACCTATTCTGACTCTGAACTCCAATATTAGTTGGTTTGCTGAGATTCTGGCGACCAGTTTTTGCACCTTCCGGTCAGTATCCATAATGTATTCATGCATATTCATGTACGTGTTAATGAGTTGGTGTTGTATATAAGCGGGGAAAGTTGGGTAATAAAACTCTCTTGTGATCCAGGCAACTTGCGTGCAAGTTGTTATTCATTCTGCCGTCCGGAATATAATAATATCTATCATGTACGAGAGGGCTCAGGAAGTGTTCGCAATGGCCAATCAGGTGCCTATCTTCATCACCCATATCAGATGTGTTCATTTGTTTTACAGAAGATGGTTGCTAAATGGGCTACTTCTGTGGTGAAACCAATGACTGGGTTATCGATTTGAGGCGTGCATGAGGTGTCAGTATTTCTGTATTATGTAATTACTTCTCTGGGTTGAACTGGATTATCAGATGACAGTGCCTTTCCTCCTGAGTGATTTCAGAGCTCCTCAGTAGAGACTTGGAGGCTATTCAGAAAACATTTATCAGGCAAATTCCTGGGATGAGAGGATTGCAATAGTTTCATAAAGCTAAACAGCACTGAAACAGGTCCTTCAGCCCAACTTGTTCCTGCCGATAAAGATGCCTAACTGCTAGTCTCCCTTGACTGTGCCTGGCCCCGATCTCTCCAAACCTTTCCTATTGTTCAATCTGTCCGTCTCTTTTAGATGTCATAATATACCTGCCTGTACCACTTCTTCTGGCAGCTCATTTCATATACATACCCCCCAATGTGTGAAAATGTTGCTGCTCATGTCCACTCAAGGTTCTTTTGCACTAGAGACACAAGCCCACCAAGTCCGCGCCGACCAGCTTATACTCGCACAATCCCACACATTAGGGACAATTTACAAAGCTAATTAACCTACAAACCTGTAGTCATCTTTGGAGCCCAAGCACACAGGGATACATACAAACTTTGTACAGACAGCACTCATAGTCAGGATGGAACCTGGCTCTCTGGCTGGCAATGTAAGGTAGAAACTCTACCACTGTTCCACCCTCAGTGCCTGCACTACAGAGAAGGATTGAGCACAGTCGGTTTCAGAGGTAAGGAGAATGAAAAGCAACCTATTGTAAGGAATGAAATTCCAAGAAACGCTTTTGGAGTAGAAACATAGAAAGATAGGTGCAGGAGTAGGCCATTCGGCCCTTCGAGCCGTTCAAAATGATCATGGCTGATCATCTCAAATCAGTACCCCATTCTTGCTTTTTCCCCATATCCCTTGATTCCTTTAACCCTTAGAGCTAAATCTAACTCTCTCTTGAAATGAGTGCATGGTGTTCTCTTGGTGAATCTGGGACTGGAGGCATTGTTTTAGGATAACGGTGCCCAGACTAATAGGTGGCGAATTCTGCACTTCTCTGTGCATGTACAATCAAAGCTGAGATCAGATCTTAGACTCCAGAAAAATCAAGGGTTCTGGAGATGGAGTTGATGTCAAATGTTATGCCAGGCAAGACAAAATAGGTGGAGAAACTCAGCGGGTGCGGCAGCATCTATGGAGCGAAGGAAATAGGCAACGTTTCGAGCCGAAACCCTTCTTCAGACTGATGCGGGGGGGGGGGGGGGGGGGGTGCCAGGCAAAATCTTACTAAATGGCAAAGTAGGCTTGATGGTATCGTCTATGCTATTCCTATTCCTGGTTTTCTTTAGTTTCACGGAGCCCCAAACAGCAGGTGATTGTGTCATTCCGACTGGTCTTTCTAAAGCTTGCTGCAAACAATTTGGTTGCTGTAATTCCTAATGACAGTGACTAGGATTCAAAAGTACCTATTGGTGCTTTGAAACATTTAGATCTTGTAAAAGACATCACATAACTGAAAATCTTTATTTCTCTATGACAGGAGAGAGATTGTAATGTAAATATTTTGAACTACTGATGTATTGGAGATATCTTCTGGCTTAGATACTCTTTATTGATCATAATATGATCTGTATTTGGACAGTAAACTCGATATTACAAATTCAAATTGTTGATGAGGTACAGTGAATTTGGAAATCCCACCATGTCTCTGGAGCACTCCCATCCTTGTCTCATACCCGTTTGCCAATTACTTATTTACAGATGATCAACTTTAAAAAAGACAAAATAACGTATTGTTAAATTGGGAAGGTCTTCCATTTGAATTGTTATTAGATGCAATCAATGAGTGCAATAAAAATCTTAGGAATTCTATTTGTGGGCCCAGGGGAGAATATTTGTTCCGAATTATCAAACACTGAAGATCTTCAGGGAGCCTTCATGGGTAAGTATTATCTTGGGGATAAATAATTCCAAAGGGTTTGTGATTTTAAAAAAAGGGAGGAGAGGTACATCAGTATTTATTTTTACATATTTATCTCTGCGCCCAATTCCTCTCTATCTGTTTCAGAAATTTGTTACATTTTCTCTGTTCCCTGCTGTAGTCAACTAATTTGTTATTCTTCTTCCCATTTTAGTTCTTCTGTCGTGGTTGAATGAAAATGAAGAAGTAAGACAGAAGCCATGAGTTTCTAGTTCTTCTATGGCAGGTTATCACAAGTAACTTTGACGATTCTGCTTGTTTGTGACCTTGTACCAGACATACACACATGCAGTAAGAATGTATTTTAAAATATTTATTATTGCCCTTTCTTACATGGAACTTGCCTCTACAATAGTTTACGAGCTTCCCCTCCATAACTGGGAACTTTGTGGTTTCAATGAGGAGTGAAGAACAGTAAACATGTGCATGACCCACAGCCATGGACAAATCAAATCAAATCAAGTTGGCCTGAGGTACAGCTTGCTCCTTCACAATCATTCTTCAGTTGGATGCTTTCTCCCTTAGTCCTGTTCAGTTTAATTTAGTTTATTATCGTCAGGTGTACCATGTGTACCATGTGAAAACCTTTTGTTGCGTGCTAACCAGTTAGTGGAAAGACAATACATGATTACAATAGAGCTATTTACAGTTTATAGATACATGATAAGGAAATAATATTTAGTGCAAGATAAAGCCAGTAAAGTTTGATCAAGGTTGTCTGACAATCTTGATCCAACGTTATTCCTTCAATGCTTTGTCTCTGTCATCCATAGCTCCCGTCCCACCAGGACACATTCCTCACTCGGTACCTGGACGTGGCATCGAAGGATGAGAAGCTGAAGCAAAGACATGGAAGCCAAATAACCGAATGGAAACTAAGCTGAAACGCCAACGAAAGCATCCGACACCTAAAAGTAAACTAACCGAAAGGCTGCGTCTCCTAAAAGCAAACTCACTGAATGGCCACTGTGCCGAAACGCCACCTACCCGTAAGACTGCGTCGCCTACAAGCCAACAAACCGAATGCTGCTCAACAGAAAAGTCAAATAACGGACATGACTTTGCCAGGGGGCGGGACTTGTCAGCGATTGGTCCAGACCCCTGCGTCCATCACATCACTGGCCGGTGGAGACGGGAGGGTGGGGGTCATTTTCCCAAACAAGCCATAGGTGACTGGGGACTCTGAACCCAAGCTCCAAGTTGTGAGCGGCTGAAGGTGCGCATCCCACGGGACAGCCCCCACTCTCCCACGGCCACGGCCGCCCTCCGCCTCGTCTCCCCCGTGCAGCCGCAGTCACGGGCTGTGGGTCGGGTGAAGCGGAGGTGTGGGACAGGCTGGTCCCTCCGCCCACCCATAGTCACTGACCGCGATGCCAAGGGGGGGAGTGGGAGGAGATAATATTGTTTGTTGCCATGCATACTTGTCATCGGCCCGCCAGGGAATGTGTGTGTGTCCCCATGATTTAAAAGCGATTACTATGTCCCGAGCCATCTTTCCCTGCGGCCGGCGTGGGGGTGAATCACCCGGTGTGGGTGTCATGGTCGGGGGGGGGGTCTGGGGGAATCTCCCTGGTGTGAGGGTTGGGGTCCGATGGCGGTGACTCTGGGTGGGCGGAGGGACCAGCCTGTCCCACACCTCTGCTCCACCCGACCCACAGAACGTCACAGTGCGGCCGCTGGGGGAGACGAGGTGGAGGGTGGCCGTAGGAGAGTGGGGGCTGTCCCGAGGGATGCACACCTTTGGCCGCTTACAACTTGGTGCTTGGGTTCAGAATGCCCAGTCACCTATGCCTTGTTTGGGAAAATGACCCCCACCCTCCGGTCTCCACCGGCCAGTGATGTGATGGATGCAGGGGTCTGGACCAATCGCTGACAAGGCCCGTCCCCCCGGCAATGTCATGTCCATTATTTGACTTTTTTGTTGAGCGGCTTTCGGCCCGTTGGCTTTTAGGCGACGCAGCCTTTCGGTTAGTTGGCAATTGGGCTTCGTACGCTTTCAGTTATTTGGCGTTTCGGCCTTGTTTCCATTCGGTTATTTGGTTTCCACTTCTTTGCTTCGACTTCTCGTCCTTCGCCACCACGTCCGCACCCCCCCAATTTTCACCACTCTGGCAACGATTCCCAGTCTTGGCCCTCGCTTAATCTTAACCCGAACATTTAAGGGCCTGTCCCACTGTACGAGGTAATTCAAGACTTCTCCCTAGTTTTCCCCTGATTCGAACTCGGAGAATGTCCGTAGCGGGTCCGTAGGAGTTTGTGGATTTCTCGTAACGGTTTGTACTAGTAAAAAGTAACCATTTTTTTCATCACGAGTTTTTTTACTCGTGGACATTTTTCACAGTGTTGAAAAAACGTCACGAGTTTACCGGATTTCCCGAAATGCTACTGTTAGCATTACAAACCGCTAGGAGACATCCACAAACTCCTACAGACCCGCTACGGACATTCTCTGAGTTCGAATCGGGGTAAACTCGGGAGAACTCTTGAATTACCTCGTACAGTGGGACAGGCCCTTTACCCACATTTATTTTCTAAATCTCTTTACCTCTCTAACACACTGTTGTTTTAAGATGTCCTTTTAAGATGGAGATGTCAAACCCAGGGAGTGTCTGTTCACTTTCCAATCTGTGTCAAAAGACGAGACTTTAATAATGGGTTTGTTAGGTGACCCGTGGAATGCTGCCGAAAGTAAGCAGTAAATTTTCTTAGAATACATGGGATCATGTGTTGAAAATCTCTTAGAATCTATCCAAATATCTTTCTGAATTTCTTGCTTTTTTTCCTATTTTCAAGATTGAAATAGTACAATACTCAAACAGACAATTTGTTCTAAGGGATCAATGCTGCACAATGTATCTCCGACTTCCCACTTCCTCCACTTGTCTTCTCCAGTCAGCATCTTCTCACATATTTACCAGGTTTCAGGTCAAGTCGAGTTTATTGTCAGATGCACGTGCAGTGAGGGTCAGATACAATGAGAATCGTGCTTGAATCGTGCAGTATCACAGACACACAGACAACACAGAAAATTATGACCTATACACATTTCATAAACAGTGAAAAAAAATGGGTAAAAAGAACAAAGATACAAAATGCTGGAGTTGTGGCGCCTTCACGCCCACGTTGGTTTTTGCAAACAGCCTATCACCGCTAGCGACTCGCTCCAGCCTCACGAGAAGGTCCAGCCATAAGAGCTCAATAACAACTCCAGATGCACTAATTGATCTTTTCTACACATGGGTTATGATTGGTGAGAATGTAGGTTAAAGGTGTCTGGCTCAGCTAAGTGGCGTTTGTTCTGTTCTTAGCTTTCTGTCGTGGGATTCAGTAGGTCCTGCAGAGTACCTCAGAGGGCCAGGTGGCATCTCTGGAGAAAAGGAATAGGTGATGTGTCAAGACCCTTCTTCAGATTTTAGAGATTAGATGAATATATTAGTGTAAAAATGCACATCCATGATGGTACGAGAGGTGGTCTGTAGTGTTCCACTGCTGTGATAAGATTCCGATTGTGTAAGCTGGTTTAAGATCGTGATGGATGTAGGAATATAACTGTTCCTAAACCTGGTGTTCTGTACCACCCACCCGATGGTGGCAGCAAGAAGATGGCATTACCTAACAATAGTAAACATTTTCTGGAGCACTCTGAAAGGTGGTAATAAAACAGAAATTCACTCCCAAACAGTTATGTCCACTACTCCCAGAAGTTTCATATTCTCACATGCTCTGTGTTAAATGTTGCTCCTAAATTTTCAGCAGATTTCTTTGTGCTCCATGTACAGGCACTTGACTTGCTGTGTTCCCATTTTGTTATTTATGCCCTATGTTCTGCTTCTTTTACCTGAATCCTATCTAATTTGAGCTATTGTAAAGGCATGTGATTGCATTCTTCTCAACAGAATCATTTGGTCCTTAGCTGCCCTGTTCTCAAAAGAGCTCTCAATGATTGACAACAAACTGGCCAGCCCTCTTTTTTGCAAACCACTCCATATTACTGCATCCTCGACATCGAAGAAACTGCTGCTTCAGCCTTGTAGCAGATTGTTCCTAATCCCACCCTCGTGTCTGACCCATTTCTTCTCGCCTATCTCTCCATCACTTTGCTGAGTTGTGTAGGACTACGCATTTCAGAATACAGTATCATCGTTTCCTTAAAAAAGCAATATTATTATTGTTGGATATTGTGATCTATTTTCATTATTTTCCTTCAAAAAGCACTTAGCCTCTTGATATTCTGCTTGTTTATAGAATATATCACTTGTCAACCATGCTCCCATTTCAAAGCTGCCAAATCAGCCCTTGGCCATCTCAATGCCTGTATATCCTATCCCTCAGAATACTCTTGAGTAGCTTTCCAACTGCAGGTATTAAGCTCACCGGCCTGTAGTTCCCAGCCTTTTCCCTGCAGCCATTCCAGAATAGCAGCACAACATTTGCCACTCTCCAGTCTTCTGGCACCTGTATTTAATGACGACTTGCAAATCTCAACCAGGGCTCCCGCAATTATCTCTCTAGCTTCCCACAGTGTCCTTGGATATATCTGATCAGGCCCGGGAGATTTGTCTACCCTCATACACATTGTGACCTTCAGCACCCCCTTGACCGCAATACTGACTGCTCTCGGTAGACATCCAGACAGTGGCGGACTGGCCAGGGTGTCAGCTTGCCCGATGGCAAGTGGGCCCCTGATGAAGTGGGCCCCCTTTGTCTC
Organism: Amblyraja radiata; assembly: GCF_010909765.2. Taxonomy (NCBI): domain Eukaryota; kingdom Metazoa; phylum Chordata; class Chondrichthyes; order Rajiformes; family Rajidae; genus Amblyraja; species Amblyraja radiata. The sequence goes on from NC_045990.1 coordinate 38,593, forward strand.
CTTGCAACCAATATTTTTAGACCCAGTCCGTCACTACATCCAGAAACTGTCGCAAGTTCCTCAATCCTCTAGTCGTTCCCTATGATTAAAACAGAGGAGAAATACTTATTGAGGGCCGTGCCCGTCCACTGTGGCTTCACACAGAGTTGACCACTTTGATGCCAGAGCGGTCCCACTCTCAGTCTGGTTCTCTTGGATTACGCCAGAACTCAGCTCATGATTATCAAATGATTTGCCTGTGAACAGGGAAAATTAGGGAGGGCAATAAATGCCCAAAATATTTTCCTCATATCACCCTTCCATTCATATCACTGAGTGAAAATCCTGAAACACGCTTCCGAACACTCTGCGGGGACCACAAGGACTGCGACAAACTGTAGCAGCACTGCAGTAATTCAAGGAGACTGGAACGCTTGGAAATCATTGCCTGTAGACACAGCTCAGCTGGCTCCTCATTTGGTATTCCTTGGTGCAATGTAATTTAAGCTTCTGAATCTTTGCTATGCACTTCACGTTGGATCCAGCATGAAAATACTTACAGAATTAAACAGGTAGTGCAACCTTTGCAGGGGTAAGTCAAGCATGGAAAATGAGCACTCCCTCAGTGCTCGGGGAAAGCAGCAATTTTTTGATATGGATATTTTACTCAATCTCATGCTCTGCTACAATTGGCTTGGAGAATTCTATAGATACTGAGGGGACAAGTCAGGGCCTTTTTAGTTCCACTTTATGAGTTTCACACACAGTCATAATGTAATTAACCTACCACCACGTATGTATTTGGTGTGTGGGAGCAAACTGGAGCACCTGGAGAAAACCCATGCAGGGAGAGCTTCTGATTTCACCTGAGATCAGGATTGAACCTAGTCTCTGGATCTATGAAGGGCAGAAACTCTAACATCCACAACATGTGGCACCCCACTAAGGATAAGGTGTTTGGCCTTCTAAAAGTTGTAATTTTTTCCATTCTATAGCTGCTTGTTCCAGATACGGATTGCCCACTGAGTGAACAAATATCCCTTGATATCCTCTTAAATCTCTCTCCTCTCATCAAAGAGTGTGTGCCCTCTAGTTGTGCTATCCTCTACTCTGGGGGGAAAACTGTGAGTATTCACTTGATCCACTCTTGATCTTGTACACCTCAATAAGGTCATCCCTCAGCCTCCTAAGCTCCATAGAAAAAAGTCCCACCTATCCAACCTCTCCCTATAACATAAGCCCGCAAGCTCAGCTAATACCCTGGTGAATCTTAATGATCAGAACCGCACACAGTATTCCGAATGTGGTCTCACCAGTAACATACAGCTGCAACATTCAACAGGGTATTGAATTTGTAAGATCAGCCTTGATTATATTGAATGATGGAGCATGATCCAAGATCCAAGACTTTTTCCTCCTATTTCTATGTTCATATTTTCGACCCAAGTTATTATTATGCTGAAATTTACCCTAATTCTCATTGGTCACAATAAAATATAATAGTAAGATTAAACGAGAACTTACCAGTTTGAAGTTTGATCTGTATTTTATGAGGAGTTACGATGAGGGATTACGTGAAGAACCCGTCCAGCACGCATGCGCGACATACTTCAAAGCAGCGGTGTGGAATCACAGGAAACACAATAATTGAAATAAACATAGTAAAGAAAAGGAGAACTAAAGATATCAGTTGATCTCTATAATTGAGGGTGGGAGCGGAGGGCACGTAATCCCTCATCGTAACTCCTCATAAAATACAGATCAAACTTCAAACTGGTGAGTTCTCGTTTAATCTTACTATTTTACTTCGGAGTCACGTGAGTGACTACGTGAAGATTTTAAAGCTCTGTGATTTCAAACCGTGTAACAGTTCATACTTCACTCGCTGCCGAAGTCATTAGAGGGAGGAAGTATGTTATCGTAATCAACCATGAATCTGTTTGTAAAACAATAATGGTGTTATTAACAATAACAAGACCAAAGTGCTCCCCCGGGCTTAAATTATATATTTTTGCAGATTCTAATACTTTTTCTGCAAACGATACAGGTTCTGCCAGCGGCTTGTTATAAAAGTTTGGAACATATACCCCCTAGACCACCCTGCTGTAGCCAGGACGTGGTCCATAGGCACGTCCATCCTCTTAGTCACCGATGTGGATGCTGCCCTGGTGGAGTAAGATTTATACACGTTAGTATTTACTCCAGCAACTCCCAGTACCTGCTTGAGCCACTTGAGATAGTTTGGCTCATCACCCGACCATGAGGTTTCTTGTAGCTGACCCATAAGGCTTTTTCTCTCCCTCTGGGATTTCTTATTATGTCGATGTAGTTCAATAAGTGGGTCATGACACATAACTGTGGTTCAGGTGGGTATGCCCGGAATTCCATGACTGGACCTGATGTTCCTGGTCTGCTCTGTTTGACCAGTCCCTGAATGGGAAATGTGACACGGTCTGGTGTTATAACCATATTGTCCAATCGTAGTAGATGGAGGAACTGGACTCTTTGTGCTGAGGCAAGGCCATCAGCATGACCGTCTTCAGGGTAGGCTGTTCCAGGGTGAGGGACCTGGCTGGTGATCATCCCCTAAGGTATGTCAGGACCACACTGACATCCCAGATTTGGGTGTACCTAGGTCTGGGGGATTGGAGTTGAATATACCTCTCCTGAGTTTGATCACCAGTGGGTGGTACCCTATGGCCTGTTGTCCTGGTGCCTGAGTTAAGTAGGCTGACAGAGCACTTCTATCTGTATTAATGGCGCTGTAGCTGAGTCCTTCATTGTGGTGAAGACCAGCCAGGAAATCCAGTACAGGTTTTGTTGCCGTTGAATATGTAGTTCCTGTATTTGAACAGTATTTTCCCACTTCTTGATGTTCGCCAGGTATGTGGATATGCGATGGGATGCTTTCATCGTGTCGATAGTGCAGGCCCAGCAGTGGTCTTCCCAATTCTGCAACCCAGGCCCAGCAGTAGTCTTTTCAAATCTGCAACCCAGTAGTTTAATTTATCGTGGCATGGGTGGCTTATGCCTTAAACTGGGTGAGTTGATAAGTCTGGGCTACTGGGAAAATCATTAGGGTTTTGATGACCATGTCGAGGACCACTGGGAACCATGACTGTGGGTTTAGTCGGGTACTATCAAAATACCTGAAGCAGAGTCCATCTGTATTTTGCGTAGTACCCGACTGATGAGGCCGTAGTACCTGACTGATGAGGTAGAAAAGGGGAGAACATAGAGATTAGATTCCCCCCCCACCCCCCAGTTCAGCGGGAATGTATCCATTGCCGCTGCCTCAAAGTCACGTGGTGATTCAATTGGAATACAAGGAAATCGATATCTGGTGTTCCATATTGCTTTGTAATTTCAGCAAATACTTTGGTTTAATATGTCTGTTTACAGTATTTAGCTCGCCTGGCAGGTAAGTTGCTGATGGTCAAATATGTTTGACGACATACGGTTACCAAGTGTTAAATAAATTGTCACATGATATCGATTTTATTCCGCCCGTGGTTTGGTATATGCCACCACAGTAATGTTGTTAATTTATAAATGAACATGCAAAATGGTGCACTACTGAATAATATGCTTTTACCAATAGAACGTACTCAATATTTCCAACTAGGTTTTATGCCCAGTGTCTATAGTGATGACGACTCCAGATTAGTCCATTTGCCACCATGTTCTGGGTATGGGTTATTTTGTTTAAACACTAGCACCTTAGCTCTAATGGAAAGGTTCAAGTTAAGTAGCTGGTAATGCTGCTACTAATTCCCAATTACTCTAGCCACTTTGTTGAATGGTTGGTTGATTGTTACCATTAATTGTTACAGGTTGTGTCATATGCTGACTCTTCTTATGGCAATGTTACAAACAAGTGGATAGAGTTACAGATAGTCCATAGTTGTGGATGGTGTCAACGTAGATTTATCTGGATTGTATGACAGAGCCCAGGCTAAATAAGTTTTAGTAGCTAATGCTGCTGATTTAGCTATTTCCATGGATTTGTCTGTCGTTAATATCATAGAGACATGCCATGACAATATGGAAACAGTTTTGGCTCATATTAGCCATTGTCAATCATTTATACTGCCATAGTTACCCCATCCAGGTAAATTGTAGTATCTCCGAAAATCTTTTATGAATGGTTACTGAATAGTATGCATCTTTTAAGTCGATGTCTACCATAAAGTATCCTAGGAAATCCATGGTTAGCAGTTACAAGTTTCCATAAAGTGTGTATACCTGGTGAAAATACTCAAGTGGTTAAGTCAATGATGGTGCGACATTCACCATCTTAGGGTTTTTTGGTACCAAAGGTTCATATTAGACTTCTTTATGACCCCTTTGTATATCTTCTCCAGTTAGCTAGTCCCTCATGTTCTTTTTTAGTGGGAGGGTAGACCCCTTTGGGGTGCATGCTGAACTGGTGGCAAGTTTCTTAATTCAATTTTTATCCTTGAATACTTTTGGTATATAACTACCAAGTGTGATAGTTCTTCATGTTTCCAACCCAGATGTGATTCCCCTCCCCCTGTTAGTACAAACTCTTCACCTTTTATGTGATGGTAGGAACCATACTTATCTGTCTTCACTGTTGTTTAGTGGTGTGTTCATTTCTTCAGTTTCTGGTTCCTTGTCTGTAGGGATGGTGTTGTTGGGGGGTGGCGCATTTTCCATGGGGCCCGCTCTGGACCCTGGACCCTTACGGGGGCTGGCATGCGGGCCCCGAGCTTTCACCAGTACCATTAAGTAGACGCCTACTGGTGGACGCGTGGAGGTACTGCTGTCTGGTTTTGTGTGGTGCTCATTCCAGGCCCTGCCCTCTTGATGCCGAATATCTTGGACACTTCGTCCAGTTTTTTAGGCTTGGTTTGGTAACTTTGCCAGATAGCAGGATCTGTGGTTGTGAGGTCGGCATTCTCACAGTCCTGTGAATTATTTAGGTTGAGGGCAGGTTTTATGACTTCCTTCGAGAGGTTGCGGAGCATACTGTGAACAGTAGGGTCAGGTGTTTTGCCATACTACCCTGCCCCTCTGGAATCAGCATGCAAAAATGATAGCCGACGTCAGGGGCATCAAATGCAATTTAAGATATTTGGGTTTTTAAATGCCCTGCTCAATGTACTCCCCAATAACGGTGGGCACTTTGAATAAATGCAATTTTGGGGAGGCGTGATGAAATCCAACGCCTCATGACTACCTGTCTTGGAGAGGTTTTTTGGAAAGAACAGGTAGTAAGCTGGCCGTCAGTTGAGACTGAAAAGCCATCTCGCTAGTGGTGGAGCCACATAGCGGCCACACCCAGCAGCTCTTCCTGATCCTGTACCTCAAGCATACTCCCGATGTTGTTCAGCCAGTGACCCCTCTTCTTGACCAGCCCAGCCCTGGTCGCCATCGATCCCTCGATAAGGGAGATGGCCAGTGCTGTTAGTGCACTGGAGTGGGAGTGTGATGCTCCCTTGGCGAGCTTACCCCAGCTCCCGAGGCAAGTCTCGCTGGAGTTTTTTACTCCATGACCTTACTCTAGGCTTGGAGAACAGACACTTACTTGCTCTCGGGTGGTAATTTGAAGTGCCGGTTCCATCTTCCGTGTCTGTCTCCAGCACGAGGTTTGGTTGCTGACTTTGCTCTAGAAGCTGCCTGCCGTTTTCGGGCGGCATTTCTGCGGTTCTCGGGCGGCGAGTCTCCTTGTCGGGAGTATGCAGGGTTTACCGGTCGTTTTTGAGTTTCCCTCCAGTCCGCTGCTGTTGGTCAGACAGCTGTTAGCGGACTGGGCATCGGCTCAGCACCCTGACTGTGGGCCGCAGCGTGTGCAGTCCAGGTGCCGCCTCTCCCCCCTCCACTGACGGAACGCTCCTTCCCTGGAGTCGAACGGGGGCCGCTTCCCTCTGTTCTGCTTTGCTCTCTCCAGTTTCCCCTGGAGCAACAAAGAGGAGCAAAGTTTGTAAACTCGAACCTGTGGGTAAGTACTTACCTAACGGTCCGTTCTTTCAGGCTTGTAGCGGGAGCGCCCGTACTCCCGTTCGTCGCTGTTGCATCTGCGTGAACGCTCATGGCGTGCATGCGTGCTGGACGGGTTCTTCACGTAGTCACTCACGTGACTCCGAAGTAAAATCTACTGTGATGAGCAACAGAGCAGGAGAATGCATAAAGGAGAATGCAGTAGAATCCATGTAGTCTTGGACAAAATTGGCTGCAACCACCCAAGGTAAAAGGTGCCTGGGGATAGAGAGAGGCACGGCTGAGAGGCTGCTTCATGAACGGGACCTGCCAAGAAGGGTTGGGGAAGGTAGTGTCATTCCAGAAGCTCAGTATCCCTGCATTCTGCATGGACCAAGACCACGCAGTCTTGTCGTGCATGCAAGACCATGTCCCGCTGAGTTACTCCAGCATTTTGTATCTACCTTGGACCAAGACTATGTCTGACCCAACGTTGCCACTGCAAGGTCTTCTCTGGGGTCGGGAGTAATTTACTTGAGCGGCTTGTAATTTAGCTGTTTTCTATTAGCCAGCTGTTTGTTTCTCAGCCACAGCTCCTTATCTCCAGTTCTGCAGGCCAGTGTTGGCTGAGCAAGCCAGGATTAACTGTCAGCACTGTGATACTATCTGTAAATTGCTTTTCTGTGCAATGCCCTAATGTAATGGGACTCTGTTTTCTTGTGCTATTAATTATGCATCAATACAAAATGCCTGTCTTTTCCACAATGCTTTTAGAAAATTAAAATTCTTTAAGACCTAAAACTGTTTACTCTCATTTCTAAATAAATATCCTTTTCCTCCCCCATCATGGATTTTTAAAAATCATTAACATTTTAGCTCCCAGTTTGTCTTGTGTGGAGTGGGGTATCATCTGCCCTTTCTCCCTGGCCAAATCCCCAGAATTGTGGGCTGAATTCTAGACAGGCTGCTCTGGTGGGAAAGCCATCTTGCTTGCATGCCCAACACCAGATCCCACAAAAACAGCTAAACAGATTCACTAACACGTTCAAAGCCTCTTTGATAAACTGCACTATCCTTGAATCTCTGCCCCACAGTGGCTTAAAGCTGAGATACAGCATTCAGGACGGCATGAAGACCCTCGCCCATTTATTGGGTCGACACAGAGGCACAGCATTAAATAATTTCTCCTACTTCCCCCTCGACAACACTATTAACATCTGCTCCACCTGCAGCAGAATATGGATCCGAGTGGCTTATTCAGCCATGGAGTGACGCTACACAGAAAGGGGCCCTTCAACCCATCAAGTCTGTGCTAACCACCTACCCTGAGTGGCATATATGGACCCACACTAACCTACCTAAATCCATTTTGTATTATCCCCACATCCCCATCAACTCTCTTCCAGATTCTACTGCTCATTTGCATATTTGGGGCGCCTTCCAGCAACAATAAACCTACCAGCACATCTTTGGGATATGGGAAGAAACCCATGCAGTCACAGGGTAAAATGTGCAAACTCCACATAGACTGCAATGGAGGTCAAGATCAAACCTGGGAGGCTGAAACAGTGCAATCATTCGAGCTCCTCCCGATTTCCTCTAAAATTTAAGAAGAAAAAGAATCTTGATGAAACCCGACAGAGCACAGTATCATAGCGGCCATGTTAATGGGCGATATGGGATACATTCATACCACAGTAATAGGGGAATTTAAATTCTGCTAATTAAATAAAGCCACAAAATGTTGTGTCAGTAATGTCCATGTAATATTTGAATTGTACAAATGGCAACTGATTTATGCATCCAATGTTATTGAGTCTGGTGACTCCAGCCCCATAGACAATGACTCCAGCCCCATAGACAATGAAGACAATCCCTATATAACCTATCAGCCACTGCCTTCTCACAAAGCCAGCTCACCCCTAACAACACAAAGAAAATTAAGGAATGACCAATTCTACAAACAAATGAACTCATGTTGGACAAATATAGTAGAGGTTGTGAGGTCAAATATCACAATGGAAATTAATGAATTAATTTAAGCTATTTTGTTTTTAAAAATAGACCTGATGTACTAATTCCCTTTAGTGAGATGACCTGCTGTGGTCACCTTGCTACCACATGTCCCTTCAGCCCAATCTTAGTTGATTTTTGATGCTGTTGGGTTAATTAAAGATGGATGCAATATTGACAATAATGATTGCTTTCGCCTTGTGTTCCTGGACATGTAGCCACTCCCAAAGACCAGCCATAGGTCATCTAGAAACCATCTCCCACCCCAGGCCCTAGTTGAGTAACATCAGTACATTCACTACAGAGTTGGTCTACGAGGAGCACGCCTGCTCATATCAGAAACTGGTTCAACAGTTCCCATGGGAGAAAGCTCAAAGCTTTGGGTCACAGAGAAAGATGATTGGTACCAGAACCTATGCCTGGAAAAACTTTTAAATCCGGTGTGTGGTTTAGAACACACAGCCGGGGAGGTGGTGAGGAGGCAGGTGAGTAGAGTCAACTACAGAGTAATATTAACATGGAACATAGAATAGTACAGCATAAGAACAGGCCCTTCTGTCCACTATATCTGTGTGGAACATGATGATATAACCATCACATCTACCTGTAAATATGGACCCACTGTCTGCATCCCCATATGACTATCCAAAAATCACCACCCCTGACAGTGCATTCCAGACACTCACCACCCTTTCACCACACATCTCTTAAACATTGATCCTCTCACCCTAAAGCTATACTCTCTAGTATTTGATTTTTCCATCCTGGGAAAAAGATTCTGTTTGTCTACCCTCTCATAATTTTACATACGTTTGTCTGGTCTCTGCGTAACCTCCGTTGTTCCAGAGACAACAATCCAAGTCTGTGCAAACTTTCTCTGCAGCTCAACCAGGAAGCATCATGGTAAATCTCCTCTGCATCCTCTACAAAGCCTCCACCTTCCTCGTGTAATGTGGCCGACTGCAATACTCCAAATGCAGCCTAATAGAGTCATGGAATCATACAGTGTGGAAATGCCGCAAAGGGTCATGCCATTAGTTGTACATTTTACCCTTACATTTGACCTCCCAAAGAACAACACCACACACTTGCTCAAACAACACTCCATCTGTATACTTTGGCAGCCTTCATCATAGCCTGCGATCCCAGCAATCTTAGTATCATCTGCAAACTTACTAACCAACCCATCTACATTTACATCCAAGTCATTATTTTAATCTCATACAGCATAGAGCTCCAGCTTGAATATTGTGTTTCCACCATGACCCTCTGACAATAGACAATAGGTGCAGGAGTAGGCCATTTGGCCCTTCGAGCCAGCACTGCCATTCAATGTGATCATGGCTGATCATCCCCAATCAGTACCCCATTCCTGCCTTCTCCCCATATCCCCTGACTCCGCTATTTTTAAGAGCCCTATCTAGCTCTCTCTTGAAAGCTTCCAGAGAACCGGCCTCCACCGCCCTCTGAGGCAGAGAATTCCACAGACTCACCACTCTCTGTGAGGAAATGTGTTTCCTCGTCACCGTTCTAAATGACTTACTCCTTATTCTTAAACTGTGACCCCTGGTTCTGGACTCCCCCAACATCGGGAACATGTTTCCTGCCTCTAGCGAGTCCAAGCCCTTAACAATCTTATATGTTTCAATGAGATACCCTCTCATCCTTCTAAACTCCAGAGTGTACAAGCTCAGCTGCTCCATTCTCTCAGCATATGACAGTCCCGCCATCCCGAGAATTAACCTTGTAAACCTACACTGCACTCCCTCAATAGCAAGAATGTCCTTCCTCAAATTAGGGGACCAAACTGCACACAATACTCCAGGTGTGGTCTCACTAGGGCTCTGTACAACTGCAGAAGGACCTCTTTGCTCCTATATTCGATTCCTCTTGTTATAAAGGCCAACATGCCATTCGCTTTCTTCACTGCCTGCTGTACCTGCATGCTTACTTTCATAGACTGATGTACAAGGGCCCCCAGATCCCGTTGTACTTCCCCTTTTCCCAACTTGACGCCATTTAGATAGTAATCTGCCTTCCTGTTTTTGCTACCAAAGTGGATAACCTCACATTAAACTTCATCTGCCATGCATCTGCCCACTCCCCCAACCTGTCCAAGTCACCCTGCATTCTCATAGCATCCTCCTCACAGTTCACACTGCCGCCCAGCTTTGTGTCATCTATCAATAAGCCAGTTCTGAATCCATACAACCAAGTCACTATTAATTGCAATCATCTTAATCTTCTGGATCGGCTTATCATGGGGGACTTTATAAAATACCGTACTAATATCCAGATTGAAAAGGAGCTGGGCAAATCTGAAATAAAATAATTTAAAAATTCATGTTAAAGGTGGGAGAATAGGATTTACTGGATTGCAATTACATGCAGTCAGTACCTGCTCAAAGGGCTGAACGGCTTTCTTGCTTGCTATGACATTTGAGACTGATGCTCATGTCCAATGCTGAGGTGGTGCTCCATTGTCTAAAGTGCCAGATTTCTGCTGACATTGGATTGAAGCATGTTAACTCTCACAGGTTGTCTGTCCATTTCCTCGACAGATGCTGCCTGACTTGCTGAGTTCCTCCAGCATTTTGTGGTTTTACTCAAGATCCCAGCATCTGCAATCTCTTAATAATAATAATAATAAATTTTATTTATGGGCGCCTTTCAAGAGTCTCAAGGACACCTTACAAAAATTTTGCAGGTAGAGGAAAAACATGTAAGGGGAATGAAAGAAATAGTAGAGACATGACTAGTACACAAAGTAAAGACAGAATTCAATAGAAAACACAATAATAAGGCAATTAATGCACAGATGAAAAGGGAGGGGGACGTGGGGCTAAGGATAGGCAGAGGTGAAGAGATGGGTCTTGAGGCGGGACTGGAAGATGGTGAGGGACACGGAATTGCGGATCAGTTGGGGGAGGGAGTTCCAGAGCCTGGGAGCTGCCCTGGAGAAGGCTCTGTCCCCTAAACTGCGGAGGTTGGACTTGTGGATGGAGAGGAGACCAGCTGATGTGGATCTGAGGGACCGTGAGGGTTGGTAGGGGGAGAGGAGGTCAGTGAGATATGGGGGGGCCAGATGGTGGAGGGCTTTGTAGGTGAGGATCAGGATTTTGTAGGTGATCCGGTGGGAGATGGGAAGCCAGTGAAGTTGTTTGAGGACTGGAGTGATGTGATGCCAGGATTTGGTGTGGGTGATGAGTCGGGCGGCTGCGTTCTGGACCAGTTGGAGTCGGTTGATGTAGGTGGAGCTGATGCCAAGGAGAAGTGAGTTGCAATAGTCCAGTCGGAAGGAGATGAAGGCATGGATGAGTCTTTCAGCAGCGGGCGGTGTGAGAGAGGGTTTGAGTTTGGCGATGTTGCGGAGATGAAAGAAGGAGGTTTTAATGACATGGCGGATGTGAGGCTCAAGGGAGAGGGTGGAATCAAAGATCACGCCAAGGTTGCGGGCCTGGGAAGATGGGGAGACAGTGGTGCCGTCGATGGTGAGAGTGGGGTTATTGATTTTGCTGAGTGTGGCTTTGGAGCCTATGAGGAGGAATTCTGTTTTATTGAGGAAATTATGTTGCATCCAGATTTTTATAGCTGACAAACAGGAGTTGATATGGGAGAGGGGGGGTGTTGTGGGGGGATTTGGTGCCAAGGTAGATCTGGGTGTCATCAGTGTAACAGTGGAAGTCCAGGTTGAAGTGGCGGAGTATCTGACCAAGGGGGAGGATGTAGATGTAGATCTTGTTTCCATCTTGGTTCATGCCAACTATTCCCATCTCACCTATGCAATTCAGCTCGTGGTCTATGTTTGGACCAAGGCTGCAATAAGATATTGTCCTGATCAAACCCAAACTTGGCATCAGTGAGCAGGTTATTGGTGAATTAATACAACACAATAGTTCGCTGCTAGTGCAGCAGACTGATGGGATGGATGATCATTAGCTGGATATGATTTGCCCAAACTGGGCAATTTCCCACAAAGTTTGGTAGGTGTCAGTGTTGTAACAGACACAGGCAGCTCGGCTACAGGCCAAGTAACAGTGGTCGATATTACTGCTGACTGAGGGAGCTGGCTATGACAAATTGGTTGCTGCATTTTCTATTATAACAGTGACTACATATCAAAAGGATTAAGTTGGCTGCATGGCCGATGTCCTGAAGCTTTGCAGGTAATTTACATTTCCTGTCTATTAACTAATTGCCTTTAAAAAAATGATGGTAGCCTTTCAAGGAGAGACAGACCAAATGGTAATGGTTCTCCTGTGCTCAGTTAGACCCAGAAGCGATGAACACGGTGGATACAAGGAAATGCAGATGCTGGTTTACAAAAAAAGAAACAAAGTGGTGTGGAAACTTAACAGGTCAGGCAGCATCTCTGGAGGATAGGGATAGGTGACGTTTCAGGTCGGGACCCTTGTTCAGACAGGGTGGGGGAGAGAAAGCTGGAGGAGAGGTGGGAGTGGGACAAAGCCTGGCAAGTAATAAGTTGAAGGTAGACAAAAGTGCTGTAGAAACTCAGCGGGTGCAGCAGCATCTATGGAGCGAAGGAAATAGGCAACGTTTCGGGCCGAAACCCTTCTTCAGACTGATGTAGGGTGGGGGAGGGAGGGGTGGGGTGGGGAGAAGAAAGGAAAAAGGATGAGGAGGAGCCCGAGGGCTGAGGAAGAGCTGAGAAGGGGAGGAGACAGCAAGGGCTTTCGGAAATTGGAGAATTCAATGTTTATGCCGCTCGGGTGCAGACTGCCCAAGCGGAATATGAGGTGCTGCTCCTCCAATTTCCGGTGGTGCTCACTCTGGCCATGGAGGAGGCCCAGGACAGAGAGGTCGGATACGGAATGGGAGGGAGAGTTGAAGTGCTGAGCCACCGGGAGATCAGGTTGGTTAACGCGGACTGAGCGGAGGTGTTCGGCGAAACGATCGCCAAGCCTACGCTTGGTCTCACCGATGTAGATCAGCTGACATCTACAGCAGCGGATGCAATAGATGAGGTTGGAGGAGGTGCAGGTAAACCTCTGTCGCACCTGGAACGACTGCTTGGGTCCTTGCGGTTGCAAGGGAAAGTGTCTGGGGAGGGGGTGTGGCGGGAGGGAAGGGAAGAATTGACCAGGGAGTTACGGAGGGAGCGGTCTTTGACCAGGGAGTTACGGAGGGAGCGGGAAAGCAGACGGGGAGAGATGGGAAGATGTGGCGAGTGGTGGGGTCATGTTGGAGGTGGCGAAACTGACGGAGGACTATTTGTTGTATGTGACGGCTAGTGGGGTGAAAGGTGAGGACTAGGGGACCCTGCCCTTGTTAGGAATTGGGGGATGGGGAGAGAGAGCAGTATTGCGGGGTATTGAAGAGACCCTGGTGCGAGCCTCATCTATGGTAGGGGAGGGGAACCTCCGTTCCCTGAAGAATTAGGACATTTCCGATGCCCTGGTGTGGACCACCTCATCCTGGGAGCAGATGCGGCATAGATCGAGGAATTGGGAGTAGGGGATGGAGTTCTTACAGGAAACAGGGTGGGAGGAAGAGTAGTCTGGATAGCCATGGGAGTCAGTGGGTTTATAGTGGATGTCGGTCAGAAGTCTATCACCTGCGATGGAGTAAGTTGATATGGGTGGACAAAGGTCAGAGATGAATTGAAGACAAAAGGCTGTGAGTTGAGATGGAGAGTGAAATGGACACCCAGAGGAAGGGATGTAAGTGGAAGGAGACGTGGGGGAAGAGGTACAGCGGCAGGATGGCGGGAGAAATTGGTGCACATTCAGGTCCAGCATAGGAAAGAGAGAGGGGGGGGGGGAGTGGGAATGTTTGACTTCTGTTGTAAGTTACCTAAGCCGAATATGAGGTGCTCTTCCTCCAGTTTGCATGTGGCCTCACCTTGGCAATGAAGGAGACCTCAGACAGAAAGGTCAGTATTGGAATGGGAAGGACAGTTAAAATGTTTAGCAACCAGGAGATCCAGTAGGCCTTGGCGGTCCAAACGCAAGTGTTCGGCTAAACGGTCGCTGAGTCTACGCTTAGTCTTGCCAATGTGAAGGAGGCAACAATGGGAGCACTGAATAGATGGGGTCCAGCTTTTTGTGTCTATCTTAGGTTAGAGGACGCGCATGTAAACTGCTAGGATCTCTGGATGGATATGAGGGAGAAGTATAGATACAGGTGTTACATTGTATGTGACAAGGTAGTGTTTGGGAGGGAAGGGATGAATGAACGAGGGAGCAGTCTCTATGGGAACTGACCAGGGGACATTCTCTGGTAGGACTTACTGTGTCCACTTGATCCTGAAGGGCAAGGGCCATGGGCTGTGGTGCCGGAGGGAATGGGAGGGCTAACAGATTCTGCTTTGTGATGTGGTCTGGAGCAGCTTGTAGGACCGTCGCTATTGCAAACTATCATATTGTAATTCCATGACTAACAAAGCAATTACATGTCAATTGCTTTGCTATTACATTGATGTCAGCACAGCATTAACGGATAATAATCCCTCCTCCACTGCAAACATTACACAGCTGTCCAACAGGACCTTGCTCCTGTGCCTACACTATCATTTTCCCCACTGTAAGTTTTCTATCTGCTCAAAGTAATTTGTTTCCGGTTGAGGAAGCTTCCTTGTCACCTTGTGTGTGCATTCCTTTTCCCTTGTGCGTTGTCCCCGGAGGTTACAGGACCTGCTGCAGTGCAGGGTGAACCCGACAGGTGACATAACAGAAATATGCAAACACGTCATTCGTATTAGGCTAAACATTCCTGGTGACCAAGATGAGAACAGTCCCCTTCCTGCACTAATTAGGACAGATAACACCAATGCAAAATGCCAGATTCACAACTGTCATAGACTATGATTAATGTCAGTTGAAATAGACTGTGTTTCTTGCCAGGATCAAACATCTGCTGCTAAATATTCTAATTGTTATTGCTCTTTTCTATTTCTGGATTTATTGGCTGGTACTGTGACCTTGCAAGCTTTACAGGAGGGCAGTTGTGTCAGGAAAGTGAAAATTGCTTTGTGTTTAGGGATTTGCAAGTCAAATGATTAACTCTTTTCCCTTCTTGGGAACTTGCTTGCACTTCCTAGGGAGGGGATGTAGGCATTTTGGCGGCTTGGTCGAGCTGTGGCAAACCTGCCTCTGCTCCACAAGATGTCTTACGTCCAGTCCTAAAACACTGCCTCTACTATGACAATGCTCTCTCTCTGTTCTGGCACCTCCTTATCTTCTAGCAATCCTGCAGACCCAACATGGATTAACCCAAAGTTAACCTATTTCCATCAGGCGAGCTAGTCACAAATGTCACACAAATTCATCAACTTTAAAATAGCAACTATAATTCACTTTGGAAGGACATTGGTCTACAGTATCAAGGGTGTGCAGAGTGGGAGAGATGTGCAATAAATCATGAATCGTTAAGCCCAGCCAACATTGATTTCAAAAGCCGCAAATCTGTAGAAAGGAAGGACTCAGGAAATCAGAATCTTCATTGCTTGATGATCAGGATGATGGCAAATTCATTGACAGACTGTGATTCTAGCAAGTTTGTGTTGTGGAACCTTTAGAGGCAGGAGGCCATGAGCATGTCTTGGTGATGCGAAAGCAAGGTCTATGAACAATATTGCCAGCAGGTGACAAGCAAGGTACCTAATGCAATGTTTCACTTAACCCACAGCTTCCACTTAACACAAACCTCTCACATGCTGCTCGAGGAAGTGACTGTCAGTCAATTTGAGGAATCCGGGGCCTATCTTAATCCACATCAGTTTTAAAGATACGCGCGGCTCCATTTGTTTATCAGACGTAATAAATGCCAGTCTCTCCCATCATAGACGTCAAACCCAACTTCCCATGATAGCGACAGTCACTCCCAATGACAGATTGCATTTTCTTGTTTACTAAACTGTCATAAACTGACTCTATTATTCCAGCTCCGCATTTCTGTTGTTTATACAGTCAAACATGAAAGCACAGTCGGAGAGCACGAGCGAAGAAAAACTCGTATAGTGTTGTTATACATGTTAATATTCTGCATATCAGTTGGATGTCACCCTTTCTGACAAGGAACACTCCATTTTCTTTGTAGAAAGAACGCTATTCTAACCAACAGCATCATCTTACCTTCCTAAGCACAAACTGAGAGGCTTGGCTCTAATATGTTCCCTTATGTTGGTGATACAGAAAGAAGCAGATTATCTGAAAATTAAATGAGAAGAGAGGTGAGGGTTGTGGGGAGGAGGTGTGGGGTGGGGAGCGGGTGTGGGGAGGGGGAGGGGGGGGTGGGAAGGGGGTGTGGGGGAGGGGGAGGGGGGGGTGGGAAGGGGGGGGTGGGGAGGGGGGAGGGGGGGTGGGAAGGGGGGGGGTGGGGAGGGGGTGTGTGGTGTGGGAGGGGGGTGGGAAGGGGGGGTGGGGAGGGGTGGAGGGGGGGGGGAGGGGGGGGTGGGGGAGGGGGGGTGGGGAGGGGGGTGTGGGGAGGGGGAGGGGGGGGGGTGGGAAGGGGGGGTGGGAAGGGGGGGGGGGAGGGGTGTGGGGGGAGGGGGGGAGGGGGGGGTGGGAAGGGGTGTGGGGAGGGGGGGGTGGGGAGGGGGGGTGGTGTGGGAAGGGGGGTGGGAAGGGGGGGTGGGGAGCGGGTGTGGGGAGGGGAAGGGGGGTGGGAAGGGGGGTGGGAAGGGGGGGTGGGGAGCGGGTGTGGGGAGCGGGTGTGGGGAGGGGGGGTGGGTAGGAAGGGGGGGTGGGGAGCTGGTGTGGGGAGAGGAATGCCACAGAAGTTCCCTACTTCACCCTTGGCAGGCCAGAGGCAGCACTATAGCTGACCGCACTGACACTGGGCATCCTAATGGGCCGAGATGAATGAAATCATCCTCAGCTTGCAAAGATGTTTAGTATAATAGGATCGCTCCTGTGGGTTGTGCGAGGGAAGGCGTGGAAATTAATTAACGAGAGGCCAGGCCAGGCCAGGAAGTGTCACTGTGGATTCTATATCTGGCCAAGATCAACCTCCAGTCCAGAGGGAGGAGGGAATGATGTATTGTACTGAGCTGGCTGTGGTGTGGATGTTACACATCACCTTCACTAGTTGCTGAGCTGTGCTGGACAAATGCTTTGGTCTTTATTCTGTACAACTCATTACTCCTGGTCCAAGATTTTCTTTAACCATTCTCTGATTGGCTGGCAACCATCTCATGCAAACTAACTACGGAACACATTTGATTTTCACGCAGTGTCTGCTAAAGATGTGAATGCCGAGTACATGGTGATGGTGAACCCTTCTTCAGATTGGGTTTGTATTCATGAAATTACATTTGGGATGTATTGACCATTAGTCTGAAGAAGGGTCTTGACCTGAAACGTCATCCATTCCATCTCTCCAGAAATGCTGCCTGTTACTTCAGCATTTTCTGTCTAGCTTCGATTTAAACCAGCATCTGCAATTCATAGAAACATAGACAATAGGTGCAGGAGTAGGCCATTCAGCCCTTCGTGTCAGCACCGCCATTCAATATGATCATGGCTGATCATCCAAAATCAGTACCACGTTCCTGCTTTCTCCCCATATCCCTTGATTCTGTTAGCCCTAAGAGCTAAATCTAACTCTCTCTTGAATATATCTTCCATCCTAGTGATAATGAGACACTGCAGGAATTACCTTATTAAAACTTAAACAATCTAAGATAAACCCTGTATGGAAGTACACACTCCAGGGAGATCCATGTAACAATTGATGTACTCCAGGGAATACCATTAACAGTGATATATCTCAGGTGTAATTCCATAAACACACAGTAACGAATACTATCCATTCCAAGGAATGCCTTATAAATATCGATACACTCTAGGGAGAGCCCTTACACAGTAACATTCCAGGGATTAAGCCATAAATACTAACCTAATGCAGGTAATATTGTGGTTTTTGACACACAGAGGTATCCCTGCAAATGCTGTCACATTCCAGATAATATCCTCTGTGCATTGAGACATTCCAGACATTACACTATGAATACAGGGAATACCAGGGAATACTCTGTAGATATCAGAACAATCCAGAATTACTCTGTAAACGCTGACTCACTCTGGGGGCAGCAGCTATGCATGTGTCCATATATTAACATGACCCTCATATGTAATGACATACTCAACTGAAAATACCAATATATTTGGGGAATATTCCATAAATAGTAAGATTCCAGTGATTACCCTGTAGAATGTAACACACGGCACGGACACGGCACGGACTTGTAGGGCCGAGATGGCCTGTTTCCGTGCTGTAATTGTTATATGGTTATACGGCAGGAAATACTGGAAACATTTATTTGGGACACGACGGGAGAGCCATTTGCCCAATCGAGTCAACGTTGACACATTGACTCATTGTTGAGTCTGAAGAAGGGTCTCAACCTGAAACGACACACTCCAGCGAGATCTGTGTAGATACCAACTCCCTCTAAATACCCACACACTCCAGGTAATTCTGAAGATTCCGAGGCTCCTGGCTCACTGTAAATAGTGTCAACCAGCAGGCAATCTCCAGGAACAGTTCTGGAAATATCGACACACTCTTAAGAGTTCTGTAAATATAGACATAGTCTGGGTAATACCCTGAAAACACTGACACACTCCAGTAAACACCCATTAAATAGTCAAACACTCCTGGGATTACTTTGTAAATCTTGATACATTAATAACCTGTATATGGGAATGGACTCCTTAATCTGAAATAACACAATTTGTAAAAAACACAGATACACTTCAGGAAGAGTTCGAAAAACGCTGACACACTCCATAGGAATACCATGCAAATATCGACACACTCCAGAGGAGTCATAGGTGAATATTGACTTCACTAACTTCAACTGACCCCTGCTTTCCCTGTCTATCCATCCCTCCTCCATCCTAGTTCTCGAACTAGTTTCACTGTCCTCCTGGTTAAATGTTACTGTTTTATGCCTTGTTGTCACCTTCCCCATCAATGAACCATTCTACATTTCCTTGATCATCATCCCCTTTTTTTAAAAATTATTTTGTGAACAATATAGTGAATGTTCGATGATTTTCGTTCAATGGGCGAGTCAAAAGTCAGAAGGAACGGGCAGGAAAGTGAAACTGAGATCAGACCGACCACGATCTCATTGAATGATGGAGCAGGCTCAAGGGGTCATGTGCTGGTTCCTCTCCTCATTCTCATGTACCAATGTTCATACATCTCAATGCAATCCTACTATAAAAGGGTTAAACCATTTGAACTCTGGTAGATAAGCTGGTCCCCAAGATAAGCAGATTTATATGCTACCATGCACAGTTGTCTTCTTGTTGCCTGATAGGAAATTTGTATGCAAGTCTCTCTCTGACATTTATTTTGTACACATACAGTAGCTGCTGAGTCTATAGGGATCTCTGAGGCTTGGAATTTATCCAGCAAATTGCAAAATGTGCCTATGTTTGCAAACCAGCAGTCACCTTCCTGGAAGACTGTTAGCCACCAACTAGTGACTCTGCACAAAATGACAAAGTAATCCATGACCTCTCCTCCTGCAGTAGGATGTCATTTTACATTTTTCTTCCCTCTCTCTCTTGTTGTATTTAACCCTCTACCTGGTAATGGAAGGGTTGTCCACATCAGTGGCTGGCGGCTAATACAATGGTGAAATGCACTGATGCGACAGATTATCTCCATACCCTGGCTGTAGATATGCAGCTGCAGTGTGAGAAGACTTCCTATTGAGATTGGGCAGAATAATCAAGTAATGCCTACCTCTCATCTCTTTAACCATTCAGGTTCTGTTTCTATAACCTCTGCCTGGTATTGTATTCGATCACCTCCAAGTTTGCTGCAGTGGTGGTTGTAGTACTCCCATGTTGCCCTGAGGTGGTGCCTGCAGGTTTGTGGCTAACAGTCATCCTGCCACAGGCTTGGCTCCAACCCTCCAGAATTGCCTTAGCACAGCAAAGCACAGCACACCCTGTTATATGGAACACTGTGATTAATATCATCCATCATCCAGTGGACATCATGAATAGACTTCCTGGTCAATGACACAGCTTTCAACATCAGAGGGCAATAACAAGGAACTCTGCGAGACAATAACCAAAGCAAATCACTATCATCCAAAAGACAGTGCTTTCAATAGTGGAGTTTTCTGGCCGACGACCGAGATTTCCACCAGTGGCTCCGGAATGGAGTTGAAGCCACAAGTTTTCCAAGTCAATAAGCTACTGACTGAGCCACAGCATAATCTGAAGGAGCACAGGAGCAGATATGAAGTATATCCCATCCTGGAACAACAGGTTGAATGATCAACCTGACCTCAAACTAACCAGAAGTCAAGCTCACCCCTCTGGACCAACTGCTGTGTTACATAAAACCTCGTACACAGGAACAGTCCATTCGGCCCACTATGTCGAATATGAAGCCACGATTAACTAACTCCCTCTGCCTGCACATGATCCATATCCTTCCATTCCCTGCATACCCATGTGCCTGTCTAAAAGCCTCTTAAACACCACTGTCGTATCTACCTCCACAACCCACCCCTGCAGCACATTCCAGGCTCCCACCACCACTTGTTCCGCACACCTCCTTTAACTTTGCCCCTCTCACCTTAAAGCTACACTCTCTAGTCTTTCCACCACTGTGTTTCAGTGAATATTTTTGGAATAAACTTGACAGATTAATTTATTCATTAAGTAATAATAATAATAATAAATTTTATTTATGGGCGCCTTTCAAGAGTCTCAAGGACACCTTACAAAAATTTAGCAAGTAGTGGAAAAACATGTAAGCGGATATCCTTGTGCAGCATTGGCCAGTGCCAAATTTGTTCCATCGTGGTGGGTCATTTCAGAATCAACCACACTGGGCAGTGGGCACTGGGCAACCACATAGTCCAGGCCAGCTGAGATCTCCTTCTCTGAGGAAATTAGTGAAGCAGATTGTTTGATTTTTAATCTGTCAATCCTGCAGTTTAAAGTTTACCAGCTCTGCAACTTTCTTGTTTTCTTTTAACTATACAACATTGATTGTATTTACGAGCACAAAAGGTCAAGGGAGGATGCAATCTTGCTGGTACACCACTCTGTACTGGATCACTTGGACAATAAAAACACTTACATCAGGCTGTTGTCCATCGACTACAGCTCAGCGCTTAACTCCATCAACCCTTCCAATATGTTTCCCTAGCTCATGGAACTGGATCTCTGCGCATCCCTCTGCAACTGGTCCTCAACTTCCTCATTAACAGAACATAATCTGTATGAATCCTCCTTGATAACATTAGCACAGGAGTACCTCAAGGCTGTGTACTCAGCCCCCTGCTCTCTACTCATGACTGTGTAGCTGAACACAGTTCAAACTCCATCTTCAAATTCGCTGATGATGCTACAGTTGTTGTATGAATTACAGATGGCAACAAGTCAGAGTACACAGCACTATTGAACAGACCCTTCGTAGGCTCAGAGTGTATTCAACTGACCGAGTGGTGCCAGAACAACAACCTTGCTCTCAACATCAGCAAAACTAAGGAACTGATTGTTGACTTTGGAAGATGAATTCAGAGAATGGAGGGATATGAATGACGTGCAGTGAGAGGAGTTTAGTTTAACTCGGACATTGTGGGCCTAAGGGCCTGTTCCTGAACTATACCACTCTGTGTTCCATGTTCATGTCCAACATCCTATGTTTGTATAGCTAATCTCAACAAAAGACTGCGCTGGTTCTAAGTGGGAACAAGGTTGGAGAATTAAAACAGAAAAGTATGAGGTAAAGATACTTCGTAAATTGGAAGAAGTTCATAAGTTTATGTCATAGGATCAGAATTAGGCCATTCGACCCATCATTCCCTCTCAACCCCATTCTCCTGCCTTCTCCCCATAACTGTTGACACCCTTACTCATAGAGAATCTGTCAATTTCCGCCTTAAAAATACCCAATGATGGCCTCCACAGCCGTGTGTGGCAATGAATTACACAGATTCACCACCCACTGGCTAAAGAAATTCCTCCTCAGAGGAAGGTTTGGGCTGTTATTGCATCACAGTTTGAGAGGTGGAACTACTTTTAGATGACTGCCTGACTTCCAGTATCTATCTACGCCCAATATTATCTGCTCTATCAAGAAATGGATTCTGCAGCAATTTGTCTACAAGCTGTGATAGCTTACTCTACACTAAAGACTGTTGTCTCTTCACTGGGTGTGACAGGCAATACTCAGCATACAAACATGGCAATTTTTAATGAGCATGGGCAAGGATTGCCACTCTTTCTGTATAATGTGTTTTCAGTTGCTGCACCCTGACAACTAAAGCCACTCTTTCTGTATAATGTGTGTTCAGTTGCTGCACCCTGACAACTAAAATACCAATGACTTTGAACAGGAGATAGTGAACACATGCACATAGCTTCTTCACAGCTTTTATTTTATACGGGACAGGACAATAGTGATTACAGCTTTTATTTTATACGGGACAAGACAATAGTGATTACAGCTTTTATTTTATACGGGACAGGACAATGAGAATGTCTTCTCACATCTATATAATTAAAAGTCTCATCTTGACCACTTCCTGTCTGCGCTGTATATTGATTTTAGGAAAAACGCTACCATATATCTCTATGATTTTTGGCCATCTTACTCACAGTCCTCCGCTGAGCAGGCCCCGAGGATTTTTCCCATCGATGAAAAATAAAAAAGTTATGAGTGTTTAAAAAACCTTAGATCCTCTCGCCTGTCAAGCACCGCGATGAAGGTAACGCCTCTTCCGGGGGGGGGGGCAGGACTATAAGACCTCGGATGCCTCGACATGACTCAGTCACTCTGCAAGATCGCAAGGGAGAGGCCACGACTCTCATTGTAAGCTGTGAATCAACTGAACTGTGAGTCTGCAATGTACTTGCAATAAATGATTTGTTAGCCCTTAATGAAAATGAAATTGGCCTGCCCTGTGCTTGAAACTGCAATGGCAATGGAAGTGAAATGATAATGCAATCAGCTGTTTGGCCTGCCCTGTGCTTGAAACTGCAATGGCAATGGAAGTGAAATGAAAATGCAATCTGCTGTTTGGCCTGCCCTGTGCTTGAATCTGCAATGGCAATGGAAGTGAAATGAAAATGCAATCAGCTGTTAGGCCTGCCCTGTGCTTGAAGCTGCATTGGCAATGGAAGTGAAATGAAAATGCAATCAGCTGTTTGGCCTGCCCTGTGCTTGAAACTGCAATGGCAATGGAAGTGAAATGAAAATGCAAGCAGCTGTTCGGCCTGCCCTGTGCTTGAAACGGCAATGGCAATGGAAGTGAAATGAAAATGAAAATGGCTGATAAATCCCCAGAGCCTGATAGTCTGCAGCCCAGGGTACTTAAGGAAGTGGCTCTAGAAATCGTGGATGCATTGGTGATAATTTTCCAATGTTCTAGATTCAGGATCAATTCCTGTGGATTGGAGGGTAGCTAATGTTATCCCACTTTTTAAGGCGGGAGAGAGAAAACTGGGAATTATAGACCAGTTAGCCTGACATCGGTAGTGGAGAAGATGCTGGAGTCAATTATAAAAGATGAAATAGCCGCACATTTGGATAGCAGTAACAGGATTGGTCCGAGTCAGCATGGATTTACAAAGGGGAAATCATGCTTGACTAATCTTCTGGAATTTTTTGAGGATGTAACTAGGAAAATGGACAAGGGAGAGCCAGTGGATGTAGTGTACCTGGACTTTCAGAAAACATTTGATAAGGTCCCACATAGGAGATTAGTGGGCAAAATTAGGGCACATGGTATTGGGGGTAGAGTGCTGACATGGATAGTAAATTGGTTGGCAGACAGGAAACAAACAGTATGGATTAACGGGTCCCTTTCAGAATGGCAGGCAGTGACTAGTGGGGTACCACAAGGCTCGGTGCTGGGACTGCAGCTATTTACAATATACATCAATGATTTGGATGAAGGGATTCAAAGTAACATTAGCAAATTTGTAGATGACACAATGGCCTGAGCTGTTTGGCCTGCCCTGTGCTTGGAATGGAAATGGAAACAAAATGAGTTGTTTGGCCTGCCTGAAACCACTAATTTCGGCCCACAAGGCCTCTATTGGCCGTGAAACCTGTCCCTTTTGACCAAAATGCCCATAATACCCCAGGAGGAGCATTTTGGCCCAAAAGGCCCGTGACAGGCCTGGAAAAATCCAGAAAAAGTGCATTTCACTGAGATTACACTCAGATTTTTTTTTAAGAGCCCCTTCGGCCCATCAGGCCTGTACTAACCCAGGAGGAGTCCCTTCAGCCCATCAGTAAGTATTCCCCCTGAAAGTATTTAACCTCACCCCAGTATTTTTCTCCCTTCCTTCATTGGCACCCTGTGAGATCCTGGCCAGGATAGACTATCCTCCTTCATTGCTGTGATCTGCAGAAAAAGATGAAAAATGTCTAAAATTGATTCTCCACCCTCTCCCCTTCTCTCTCACAGAGTCTCTCACCTGTTTTTGGTCAGAATGTCTGGCAGTTTCTGATCTGCCAGCCCACCAGGCCTGAGTGACTGAGCTGCCACCCCACCAGGCCTTAGTGACTGAGCTGCCAGCCCAAGAATTCATTCGGCCCACAATGTCCATACTAGCCCTCTGGAAACCAGTCCCTTCGGTCCACAACACCCATACTAGTGCTCCAGAAAGTCCCCCCACCCCCACTACTGGCCACCAATTTTGGAATTGGTGGAGAGGTGGAATATTGCATTGGGGGGCCAGCCCTCTTGTGTGAACATGGGACCTAACAGGTCCCACTTAGTCTAGCACTATCTAAACCCAAGCTCTGATTGACCTGGACGATGACATGTTGGCCTGGCTCGCCTCAACTGAGCTGCAGATCTAAAAGACACACAACAGAAGAAGAAGTAAACCCAGGCTTTGATTCAGAAACTGCAGCAACCAACAAATTAACACATCTGCAGGAAGAACTCACCAGCTTTGTGCGTACATACAAGCAGCAAAATCTCTCGTGCTGCAGAAGCCCAAAGATATACTTTCTGTTTAATTATCATATCTAGTAATAGAACCTATTAGAAAATGAATTATGTATCGGTTCAGCATTATACACGAGCCTTGTCCGTTAATTAGGAATTTGTGCTTTTCCAATTTTCCTCTGGCACGTATTATTTATATAATTGCAAACCATACAATATAACCAACTGATAGCAACCAAATTACTAATTCTTCGGAAATTCCGGAGCTATTGATTATCTGCTGAGCCTCTTCAGGATTTTTAATGCTTATTTTCAGAGTACCTGCATGTTCATAAATTCCTTCAGAAGGACAGCTCTTCCTGAAAACGTAGCACTTTTAGGATCTCGACCCGAAACGTCACCCATTCCTTCTCTCTAGAGATGCTGCCTGTCCTGCTGAGTTACTCCAGCTTTTTGTGTCTATCTTCAATATTGGGACTGCACATAACAAGAATGGTCATCCTAAGTTATCAGTTCTAGCCTCTGGAGTGGGGCTGGAGTCTCTAAGTTTCAGTTTCAACAGGTGAACATTAAACTGATGTCCCTCCTGCCCTCTCAGGAGCACAACACTCTTCCAAAGACCAGAGCATTTCTCTAACCTTCACCTTTACCTCACTCTGCTGCCATGGGTCTGTGTGTCTCTGCAGGACCATGTCTCATGCACAGGGCTGGTCTGCTGGTGGTGGGATTTTGCTGAGTACAAGTTGCCTGTTATCCTTGTAACTGCGGAACAGTGGAAGGTACTTACTGGTTGTGTTGTGATTTTGTGAAAAGTGCAATCTAAATACCTCTCCTGAGGTAGGTGTATTTACCCATTGACTAAGTTTCATGTTCTCTTTACTGTTACATTTGGCGTGAACAGGAATTTGGATATCATGGTTAGAACATACCACTCATGCAAACACCCTCAGTTGGCTTGGCTACCGCGAAATGCAAATCATTATAGTTACACAGCATTGCCATTGCATCATTAAACTTTAATCTGTAAGCATTTTCTTAGTCTCTGTAACAGCCCATTGAACTATGGCTGCTGGTGTTATTAAAGCAAATTGATTTAACTTCTGAAAGAAAAAATCTAAAAGAAGGTTCCAAATATATAGGTAGTGGGGGTGAGAGAATGAAATAAATCACAATTAAGATGGAAAAATATCACTGCGCTGTGTTGAGAATGCAGGACGAATGAAGGGCATTATTTTGTAACAGTGCTCGGCAGAGCAAAGAGATACTGATGGAAGGGAGAAATTGAATATATTTGCGCCGTTAAGCAGCCACCATCAATCCAATACCTTAGGAATAGCTGGCAAGAATAAAAGCCTTTGCATTTCAATTCTAGCGTGCTAAAATATTAGATACATCTCAGAGGAGTCCTGTGTTAAAGCTCAGTGACAATGATGCAAAGGCACAATCAAACTCTTTCTGGTCCAATATCATGCATTATTAACACAGCCATTAGGTGGTGAATTATCTCACAGAAGCTGCATCAATTTCAAGGTCATTGTCAATAATAAATATTTAATTATCTTTTTTTATTATTGGGCTGTTTCAGCAGAGTACAGCTGTAGGCATGGTGCACTGCTTGCAATTTTTAGTGAATTAATTAACTGTTAATCAACTGTTCCTGGGAGTAATGGCAGCAGCTTGTTAGATAAGAACCTCTGTCTCACAGCAGCTCAGGAGCATCACAATTAAACACTAGTGCTGAGGCATTAACAGGAGCTGAGGTCCCATCAGCAGCGGCAACAACAAAAAGCTCACTTGTCCCTTTGGAAGCATTAAGACTTCAGATCCAAGTTGTAACATCACATTGGAGATTAATGCATGGAACACTCTCGGGGTAATGGCCATCGTGTGATAGAGTATTGCCATCTTTTTAATCAAGCATACTTGCTTGCTTCATATCCATTCTTAAAATTGAGTCATAGAGTCATGCAGCCCAACAGGCCCTTCAGCCCAACTCGTCCATGCTGACCAAGATGCCTCATCTAAGCTAGTCTCATTTGCCTGGGTTTGGCCCATATCCTATCCATTTATCTGTTCAAAGGTGCAAGGCTTGTATTCTTGGTGTTTGTCAATAAACAATAGACAATAGGTGCAGGAGTAGGCCATTCAGCCCTTCGAGCCAGCACCGCCATTCAATGTGATCATGGCTGATCATCCACAATCAGTACCCCGTTCCTGCCTTCTCCCCATATCCCTTGACTCCGCTACCTTTAACAGCTCTATCTAACTCTCTCTTGAAAGCATCCAGTGAATTGGCTTCCATTGCATTCTGAGGCAGAGAATTCCACAGATTCACAGCTCTCTGGGTGAAAACGTTTTCCCTCATCTCCGTTCTAATGGCCTACCCCTTATTCTTAAACTGTGGCCCCTGGTTCTGGACTCCCCCAACATCGGGAACATGTTTCCTGCCTGTAGCGTGTCCAATCCTTTAATAATCTTATATGCTTCAACAAGATCCCCTCTCATCCTTCCAAATTCCAGTGTATACAAGCCTAGTCACTCCATTCTTTCAACATATGACAGTCCCGCCATCCCGGGAATTAACCTCGTGAACCTACGCTGCACTCCCTCAATAGCAAGAATGTCCTTCCTCAAATTTGGAGACCAAAACTGCACACAATACTCCAGGTGTGGTCTCACTAGGGCCCTGTACAACTGCAGGAGGACCTCTTTTCTCCTCTACTCAATTCCTCTTGTTATGAAGGCCAACATGCCCCCTTGGGGGTGGTGTATCCATGGTGGAGGGGGCACCCATAGTGGAGGAGGCACCCATGGTGGAGGGGCACCCATGGGTGGGGGGCACCGATGCTTCCACCCATCAGCCCATATCCCAGAGCTCAGCACGCCATCAGTTTTTCTCAGCCTCTCTTTGCCACCTCATGTCAATATCTTCTTGTACACATACTACATTAACCCTTTCCTACTTCCTCCACTCAACCTCTCTTTAATCTCCCTCAATAAAGGCACCTCCTAGTCACTATTTAAACCCCTTCTGGCTAAAACTCCTGGGAGAATTCTAACAAATCTCCAATGCACTCTCATTAATGCAGTCACTTCCTGCATGTAGTCTGCAAGCAGAACTGGACAATGGCTATGCTGTACAGTTGTATACTTTTTGTACAGCCACTCTGTTCTTGTCTATCAACACTTGGCCACTAACAGGGAAGCATCTCACTTGGCCTTTTTACACCTTAAGTACCTGCTCTGTCCTGTAAATCTCTCTGTGTTCCTCTGGGCTGCTTCCTTGTGACGATCTCCTCGTCAGTGGCATTGTGCGTAGCTGCTGCAATAAACCTAGCCACGGTTGGTGAGGAAGCAGCGCGTGTGGGAGGCTGGAAAAATAATTCACATGGCAGTCTAGACCACCTTGAATTCTGTGACAAATGCAGGCGAGATCTTGCTCTCGTTAATCCAAATCTTTAAATTAGTTCCAGGCTTCCTACTGGGAAAACCATTTAACTCACAAACAGGAAACGCAGTGCAACAAATTACATTTGGCAGAAATATTATTTTGTCTTTCCTCAGAATTATTGAATTAAGTAAGAATGTAAGAATGGCTATGTCAGGAAATCTACCAGGCAGGCAGATGCTGCACCACTTCTCATTGTGTCTCTGATAGCCTGTTGTCATCTGCCTCTCCACTAATGCAATCTAACCCTGATATCAATGCACAAAGCTCAATGTCCTGAGCTGAAACAAAGCAAATATTTTTATGCCTGATCTTTCTCAAGACTTGTATCACTTTGATTAATTCAAATGCAAATTAGTTTTATCTTAGAGAGAATAACATTGAGAGATGCAGGATAATGGACATATGGTGGTGCTGCATGCATGCATGCGAGGAGCTGGTGACATTGGACAAATGCAAAGCACTGCTGGATATTCGCTATCTGCAATAATGCTTCACTCTAACCAGGTGAAACAATGATTTATTTGAAGTTAATATACTGTTATGGCGGGCGAATAAGCAAGCCACGCGTGGTGAGACAGAGATCTTTATTAACACAGTAAAGAGATCAGCACACACGCGATTGGGGGAAGGTTAACTCGGGGTTATATATACCAGGGCACACCCCTATACCTCCTTCCCACCATACCCAATCACGTGGATGAACCACTGGGTGGCGCCACACTGTACACTGTGCTCAGTTTGCAATAGAGAGACCAAAGACAAAGAAGAAGCATATTATTACTTCACAGAAAGAAGCCTGTCGAATATATGGCAGCATCTAATACTTGTTAATCCCACCCTGTAAATTATTAAACTGCGCATTATGCTGCGTATAAATCAAATGCGCCAAGGTATAGTCAAACATTTTGTTTTATATCCAGGCAAATGATACCGTACATCAGGCAGCGTAAAAGAGAAGAGAAACAGAGTGCAGATTATAATGTTACAGCTGGAGAGAATGTGTGGGTAAATAGAAAAGCAATGTCAGCATTAAGTAGATTTGAAGATTGGGAATTCATCCTTAGCAAATGAGAGGACCATTGAATAGTCTGAGAACATTGGGGAAGAGGCTGCTCCTCAATCTAGTAGTACATGCTTTCAAGCTTCTGTGCCTTTTGTTTGGTGGGAGAGGGGAGGTGAGAATGACTATCTAATCAACTGTGGGTGGTACAGATATCTCTACTTTTGAGTGATAAGAGACAACCAGGCGGTAGAGAATATTCTTCACGAATGTCTACTAACTTGCTTAAGTTATTATCCAGATGTTACATTGAGTTCACAGGGCCAATGAAGCATTGCTAAGGAACATCTTCTCCTTGGATTTAATTTTTGCCTTGAGGGTTTAATTGGAAATTGTGCATAACTTACTGCAGTAATCAAGGTGGTCTTGGCTACACGAGGAAGACCAAACTGATCGACTGAATACACAAGCATGTACACACCCAATCCCCACTAACCTCTTGCACACAATGAGGTTCAATCTAAACTTGAGGGACCGCACCTCAGCGTCTGCCTCCCAGATTCGACACTTCCAGATAAACAAATCCAACATTTCCTGGCATCAGTTTAGATTTTTTGCACCCACTGTTTTTTAAAATGCCATTTCTGGTAATGGTTGTTTCTTCCCTTATTGCTCTGCTGATCCACCGTTTGCTTCTTAGCATGCTCGTTGCTAACCTCTTTCACTTTGCAATGTCATTAATTTCTCCTGCCTTACAAAGCTGTCAAACTTTGGCCTTTTGTTCTCTCTTCCCGTCTGTCATGCCTCTCCTCTCTGCAACTTTAAACATGTTCCACTGAATTCCCATTAATCTTCTCCCTGCCTGTGTCAAACATTGACACTATGTGCATACTTCAGGAAACAGAAACAATAACAACTTCTCCCAATAATAGCAGGCTAATTTTGCCGATGCAGTCAGTTAAGGATAGCTTATACATATGTTTTTGCATAAAGTGAAAGCTGAACATTTACACCCAATGATATTCAATCTTGCTGGTTAGAGTATTGTCACTAAATACAATCCTATCAATAACTTTGAGAGTTCTCTCTCCATGGTTGCCGCCCGACCTGCTGAATGTTTCCAGCAGTCTGTATTTATTTTAGATTTCCAGTAACTCCAGAATTTTGTATCTGCAGCCAATATTTACCAGGTGTCGGAAGGAACTGCAGATGCTGGTTTAAACCGAAGATAGACACAAATAGCTGGAGTATCTCAGCAGGACAGGCAGCATCTATGGAGAGAAGGAATGGGTGATGTTTCAGGTTGAGACCTTTTTTAAAGAAGGGTCTCGACCAGAAACGTCACCCATTCCTTTTCTCCAGAGATGCTGCCTGTCCTGCTGAGTTACTCCAGCTATTTGTGCCAATAGTTACCATGTACATTTAAAAGTATTAAACTTCTGAATTTGTTTGCAGTTATGTCAACATTTCCAATTGCATGACAGGTTAAATGCTTTCATAGGGTGATTTAGTTTTGGAAGGGCCTATGTTCAGGTGGGCTAACTTATGCCCTCCATGAAACAGCTTGCTGTCATTTTACAGAGTTGGTGCTCTGGAGTGCAGATAGGTTTATGAAGTGTGAATGTCAGGAGCCAGACAGGTACATGGCAGGTACATCCTATTGTTTGTATGACGGCTGTCTGCAGGAGCTGACAATGAATGGTTTAGATGGAAATCTTCCACTACCTGCAATTAATGTGTTCTTCAAATCCTAGAATTTTCAATTCTTTCATATGAATGCGTTGTTCACAGAGCAACCAAACCTGTAATCTAATGCCAATTATGAGCCACACTCTCTGCTTATTGTAGTCTTTAAAGTATCAATTCAGCCCGTGCACCAATACTCAATAGTTTGGCACCTCAGCCATATAAATAGCCTTGACTTTCATCTTCCAAGAACTCATTTATTTTATATTCCATCACTGGAATCTAAAAATATCAGATCACTCAGCCATCTGATCATTACTGATCCAAATTTCCCCACATTGACAATGCATATCTATCACAAATCTGCTGATTTCTTTATTTTCTAAGCTCCAGTTGGCGTGTAGCATCCAGTAGCTTACAGCAATTTTTTCCTTCTGATTTCTACCACCATGTGTCCAAAAATACATCTTAGACAGTCTTTCGGATGTAAGGAGATAAGGAAAGGGAGCAAGTGTAGGTGGTACAGCACCTCAGATTATTATCAATCATTTAAATCACAGCCGATCTCACCTTGACCTTAAAACTCCACATTCCTGCCTCTTCTCTATAACTCATGGTGATCAATGATCGGTGCGGACATGGTGTGCCGAAGGGCCTGTTTCCACGCTGTATCTCTAACGTCTAAAAGTAAAGTCTAACTCTTTCCTCTTTGGTCCACAAACTGTCCATTATAACCTTAAACATATTCAATGACTCAGCCACCACAGAGCAAACATTTCCAAATTCACAATTCACAAATTTCCAAATGTCATGAAGCTGGAAAGAGTGTAGAAAAGATTTACGTGGATGTTGCCAGGACTTGAGGCGCTGAGTTATAGGGAGTGGTTGGACAAGCTAGGACCTTATTCTTTGGAGCACAGGAGGCTGAGGGATAATCTTATGGAGGTGTATAAAATCATGGGGGGAATAGACAGGATTAATGCCCAGAGTATTCAGATAAAGTAGACTATTATCTGAATGGTGGCCGATTAGGAAAAGGGGAGATGCAACGAGACCTGGGTGTCATGGTACACCAGTCATTGAAAGTAGGCATGCAGGTGCAGCAGGCAGTGAAGAAAGTGAATGGTATGTTAGCATTCATAGCAAAAGGATTTGAGTATAGGAGCAGGGCGGTTCTACTGCAGTTGTACAGGGTCTTGGTGAGACCACACCTGGAGTATTGCGTACAGTTTTGGTCTCCTAATCTGAGGAAAGACATTCTTGCCATAGAGGGAGTGCAGAGAAGGTTCACCAGACTGATTCCTGGGATGTCAGGACTTTCATATGAAGAAAGACTGGATAGACTCGGCTTGTACTCGCTAGAATTTAGAAGATTGAGGGGGGATCTTGTAGAAACTTACAAAATTCTTAAGGGGTTGGGCAGGCTAGATGCAGGAAGATTGTTCCCAATGTTGGGGAAGTCCAGAACAAGGGATCACAGTTTAAGGATAAGGGGGAAGTATTTTAGGACCGAGATGAGAAAAACATTTTTCACACAGAGAGTGGTGAATCTCTGGAATTCTCTGCCACATAAGGTAGTTGAGGCCAGTTCATTGGCTATATTTAAGAGGGAGTTAGATGTGGCCCTTGTGGCTAAGGGGATCAGGGGGTATGGAGAGAAGGCAGGTACAGGATACTGAGTTGGATGATCAGCCATGATCATATTGAATGGCGGTGCAGACTCGAAGGGCCGAATGGCCTACTCCTGCACCTATTTTCTATGTTTCTATGTTTCTATGGTAGGTAAATCAAGAACCAGAAATCAGAGGTTTAAGTTGAGAGGGGCAAGATTTAATACGAACTTGAGGGGGAACTTTTTCACTCAAGAGGGTGGTGGGTATACGGAAAGAGCTGTGAGAGACGATATTTGAAACAGATACTAGAACAACATTTAAACGACACTTGAACAGGAACACGGAAAGGAAAGGTTTAGCAAGATATGGCTGTTTCATGATGCTTGGCTCAATATGTAGGGTCAATCACTGCCACCAAAATTATGCTTGGCTCAATATGTAGGGCCAATCACTGCCACCAAAACAGATAAATACAAAAGAAACATCACCATTTTTATACTTCCAGCTAGGTCTCTGTTCTTCCTGACTTGGAAATATGGTCCTTCATTAGAGCTGAGGCTAAATCCTGGACCCCTTCCCAAAAGCATAATGGCATATCTTCACCAGTGATACGAGGTGCATCTCCCAAGGGCCATACACGTTGGCACATTCCATGCGTATTGATAAACGAAACTCCTAATTTCATGAATCTTTTACCCAAATAATCAAATGGTCCCGAGCTGAGTTTTATCTCTATCCTTCAAGCATTTGAGTATGTTGATCAAGGGAGCACCTGGATAAAACCCATGCAGGTCACGAGGATGTTGCCAGGACTAGAGGGTGTGAGCTGGACTGGCTGGGTCTCTATTCCATAGATTTGTACACCTCTGTAAGATCACCCCTCATCCTCCTGCACTCCAAGGAATAAAGTTCTAGCCTGCTCAACCTCTCCCTACGTCAGGCCCATTGGTGCTGGCAACATCCTCGTAAATCTTCTCTGCACTATTTTGAACTTGACAATAATAATAATATATTTTATTGTCATTGCACATAAGTGCAACGAGATTTGGGTATGCAGCTTCCATCTGACATCATAACTTAAGTAACTACTAAAATTTAGGTTTAGATACCTCGAGAACATGGTTTGTACAAAGAACATTACAACAGTAAAATAGTCAAAACAGACTAAAGTGCAGATGTGTCTGTTCGACGTGACCATCCGAGGGAGGGAGTCCGTGGGGGTGGGGGGCACTCAGCAGGGCCGGTTCAGAGCAGCTATAGCTCTAGGAATGAAGCTGTTCCTGAGTCTGGAGGTGCAGGCGCAGAAGGCCTTGGAACGTCTGCCAGAGAGAAGTAGTTCGAACAGTCCATTACAAGGGTGTGAGGAGTCTTTATGAATGCTGACGGCCTTCCTGAGGCACCATGTGTGGTAGATGCCCTCCAAGGCTGGTAGCTGTGTCCCAATGATCTTCTGCGCTCTGTGGACGACGCGCTGAAGAGCTCTCCTCTCCGCCTCCGTGCAGCTGAGATACCACACAGAGATGCCATACGTTAATATGCTCTCTGTCGTGCAGCAGTAGAACGTTGTCAGCAGCTGTTGGGGCAGACCAGTCTTTTTCAATGTTCTCAGAAAGAACAGTCGTTGCTGTGCCTTCTTGACCAGCGCAGCGGTGTTGGTGGACCATGTGAGGTCCTCTGAGATGTAAGTGCCCAGAAACTTAAAGCCGGACACTCTCTCCACACTGTCCCCGTAGATGGAGATTGGGGCATATTCCCCCTTCTGTGACCTCCTGAAGTCGATAATCAGCTCCTTAGTCTTGGAGGTGTTTAGTGACAAGTTGTTACGTGAGCACCAGTCCGCCAGGTTCTGCACCTCCGCTCTGTAGTTTGTTTCATCACCGTTGGTGATCAGCCCGATCACCGTTGTGTCATCTGCAAACTTGATGATGGTGTTGGTGTTGATTTTCCTATAACATGGTGCCCAGAACTGAACACAATACTCTAAATGCAGCCTCACCAACAACTGCAACATGACCTCCCAGCTTCTATCCTCAATACTCTGACTGATGAAGGCCAATGTGCCAAAGGCCTTTTTGACCATCCTATTTATCTGTGATGCCACTTTCAATGAACTATGCACTTGCCTATTCAGCAGCATTCTCGGCAATCTCCTGTCCAGTACAAAGTTCCAAGCAGTTGCTAATGTTCTGAGTGAGGTCTAACCAGCATATTGCGATACCCATCGCTGTCTCACTCAACAGATGTCTCCAACACTATAAAACTTATCCAACCTCCTTTATCAGCAACAAATCAGCTTTTCCTCAATTTTGCAAATTCTTCCCCATGTCTCTCTACTTGCGAGTGGCATTGTAGAATTATCTTCTCCTACTTCGTCATTGTCCAGCAAATTTCCTGCTGTTATTTTTGACGTGTTTGCTTGATGATGCTATTTATTATATTACCTTTACATATATCATTGTGTGGTTCGTCATCATGGGCCCATGGCTCTTGGATTTACCCAATATAAAGATCTTAATATTAATAACAGTAATGATATTAATCATAATTGTTAAACTAAATAGCTGAGGGGGACGGTGGATTTGCATGCAAAACAGCTATTAATCTCTAAATTGTATAACGAGCAGAGATTACACGGGAGAACGGTCAAAGAACGGCATCCCCGGGCGCGTGCTCAGGGCCTGTGCTGCGCAGCTGACAGACGTCTGGACTGACATCTTCAACCTGTCACTTGCCCAAGCAGTTGTCCCCACGTGCCTTAAAACCACCTCCATCGTGCCAGTGCCAAAACACTCCACTGCGGCAAGCCTCAACGACTTCCGCCCAGTTGCACTTACCCCCATCATCACCAAGTGCTTCGAGAGGCTGGTCCTGGCACACCTCAAAAGCTGCCTACCCCCCACACTGGATCCCTATCAGTTTGCCTACCGCAAGAACAGGAGTACGGAGGATGCCATCTCAACGGCACTTCACTCCGCCCTCTCCCACCTCGACAACAGAGACACTTATGTAAGAATGCTGTTCATCGATTACAGCTCAGCATTCAACACCATTATACCATCAAAACTGATCACCAAACTCGGTAACCTGGGCATCGACCCCTCCCTCTGCAACTGGATACTGGACTTTCTAACCAACAGACCCCAGTCTGTTAGGTTAGACAAGCACACCTCTTCAACCCTCACCCTGAACACCGGCGTTCCACAGGGCTGTGTGCTGAGCCCCCTCCTCTACTCCCTCTTCACCTATGACTGCACACCTGTACATGGTACTAACACCATCATCAAGTATGCAGATGATACAACGGTGATTGGCCTCATCAGCAACAACGATGAGTCGGCCTACAGGGAGGAGGTCCAGCACTTAGCAGCATGGTGCGCTGACAACAACCTGGCCCTTAACTCCAAGAAGACCAAGGAGCTCATTGTAGACTTCAGGAAGTCCAGGGGCGGCACGCACACCCCCATCCACATTAACGGGACGGAGGTGGAACGTGTTTCTAGCTTCAGGTTCCTGGGAGTCAACATCTCCGATGACCTCTCTTGGACCCACAATACCTCAACTCTGATCAAGAAGGCTCACCAGCGTCTCTTCTTCCTGAGGAGACTGAAGAAGGTCCATCTGTCTCCTCAGATCCTGGTGAACTTCTACCGCTGCACCATCGAGAGCATCCTTACCAACTGCATCACAGTATGGTATGGCAACTGCTCTGTCTCCGACCGGAAGGCATTGCAGAGGGTGGTGAAAATTGCCCAACGCATCACCGGTTCCTCGCTCCCCTCCATTGAGTCTGTCCAAAGCAAGCGTTGTCTGCGGAGGGCGCTCAGCATCGCCAAGGACTGCTCTCACCCCAACCATGGACTGTTTACCCTCCTACCATCCGGGAGGCGCTACAGGTCTCTCCGTTGCCGAACCAGCAGGTCCAGGAACAGCTTCTTCCCGGCGGCTGTCACTCTACTCAACAACGTACCTCGGTGACTGCCAATCACCCCCCCACCCCCCGGACACTTATTATCACTTATTATTATTTATTTAAATCACTTGCTATGTCGCTCTTCCAGGGAGATGCTAAATGCATTTCGTTGTCTCTGTACTGTACACTGACAATGACAATTAAAATTGAATCTGAATCTGAATCTGAATCTGAAAGCAAAGGAAAATGGGACATTGGATTACTGCTGGAATCAGTACGATCAATTTAAATATCGTGCTTGCTTGCCACAGAAAGTTAGTTAATGAATTATTTTTGTCAATTCACATCACTGTGGGTGGAACAACGGAACTGTACTTTGGAGTACAGTGTGGGGATGACCTGATGTGACCCTGAGGTATTTGTGCTCTTCAGACAGAGGCAATGTCTCCAGGGAAACTGTGGAGTGAGGGAGTGAGTGAGTGAGTGAGTGAGTAAGTGAGGGAGGGAGGGAGGGAGAGAGTGAGTGAGTGAGTGAGGGAGTGAGGGAGTGAGGGAGTGAGTGAGTGAGTGAGTGAGTGAGTGGGGGAGTGGGGGAGTGAGTGAGTGAGTGAGTGAGGGAGGGAGGTAGGGAGGGAGAGAGTGAGTGAATGAGGGAGGGAGTGAGGGAGGGAGTGAGTGAGTGAGTGAGTGGGGGAGTGAGTGAGGGGGAGTGAGTGAGTGAGTGAGTGAGTGAGTGAGTGAGTGAGTGAGTGAGTGAGTGAGATGGAGTGTGTGAGTGAGTGAGCGAACGAGGGAGTGAGGGAGTGAGTAATAGTGAGTGAGTGAGTGAGTGAGTGAGTAAGTGAGTGAGGGAGTGAGGGAGGGAGTGAGTGAGGGAGTGAGTGAGGGAGTGAGTGAGTGAGTGAGTGAGGGAATGAGTGAGTGAGTGAGGGAGGGAGTGAGTGAGGGAGTGAGTGAGTGAGGGAGGGAGTGAGTGAGTGAGGGAGGGAGTGAGTGAGTGAGGGAGTGAGTGAGTGAGTGAGTGAGTGAGTGAGTGAGTGAGTGAGTGAGTGAGTGAGTGAGTGAGTGAGTGAGTGAGTGAATGAGGGAGTGAGTGAATGAGGGAGTGAGTGAGTGAGTGAGGAGCACTTTAACCTATTGCCTGTCTGAAGCACCTGGTCCCAGGAGGTCGTCAGTTCACTTAACTCACCTCACATCTGGATTCACCACTAAGCCTGGGCTCTCCTCAATGTCCTGACCCACATCTGGCACATCTGCCACATCTGGCATGCCCCTTTCATTAAAAAGATTGATTGGTGATTTTTTTAACCATTATTTCATTATATAGATTTGTTTTATTAACTAACAATAATTTGGTGTTTGTTGTTATATTTTATAGTGCTTTCGAATTGTTTTATTATTTTTAATGTTTTGCAACATCTCTAATTATAATCGAAATTTGAAACTAATGGAAAAAGCTTCAGCAGCAAGAGTGTGGTTTTGATTCCCCACAAGACAAAAAGGGAACCACAATCTGAGGGCTTTTGGGGACCCGACTAATGCGGGAGGCCTGATGTATTTGAACATATTACAAAGGTGATAATGGAGAGTGGAACAGAGTTAACGTTTCAACCTGATGAACTTTCACAGCTAAATGTTGCATCTGATTCTCTTTCCACAGATGCTGCCTGACCTATTGAGTGTTTGCAGCATTATAACATGTGGGCAGCTTTGCTGATTGTGAAGGAGATAGAAGCATAGAGTTATACAGCATGAAAATAGGTCCTTTAACCCAGTGTGTCCATGCCAACCAAGATGCCCCATCAAAGCAGGTCCCATTTTCCTACGTTAGGCCAATAACCAGCCATACATTATCATCTATGTACATCTCCAAATGCCTTTTATATGTTGCGTTTGTACCTGTGTCAACTACCTCCTCTGTCAGCTTGTTCCATATACTCACCACCCCTCAGATTCCTGATAAATCTTTCCCCTCTCACCTTAAACCTGTGTCACCTGTTTCTGGATTTCACTGCCTGGGACAAATATTGTGCATTCATCTTATCTATTTCCCTTGTGATATTTTACAGTTCCATAATGTCACCCCTCAACCCCCTTCTTTCAAAAGAATAAGTCCTAGCCTGCTACATTTTTCCCTATAGCTCAGGCAACTGAGTCCAGGCAACATTCCCGTAAATCTTCTCTAAACTCTTTCCAACTTAATGACACCTTTCCTACAGCAGGGCGACTGTAAGTGAACACGGTACTCCATGTGCAGCTGTAACAGAGCAGTCCAATCAATGTCCACATAATCAGGTGTTGGATATTTGCAGCCTGCAGAATGATGGCGTATTACAGCTTGACCTGAATCTGTATCCTGTCGACCCTCTCCTCTTGTTGCTGCCTCAGTCCAAGTAAGATTCTGCGGTTGTTAACAACGTAACAAGCTCCCATAACTTTAAAAAAATACTTTTAGCTAAAGGCAAATTCACCCCAGAGGTGTGAGATATATCAAAAGTTTTGCTTCATTTTTCACACGTTAAAATAAAACTGTCCATGTGCCAGATGCTAAATTTATAACAGAACCTTCAAGAATCCTAATGCACAGTGAGCTTTATGAGATTCATTCTGCACTGTGTCATTGTGCATTTATCAAAATCTGCCTCTAAATAGTCCTCATATTCCCGTGCTTGGACAGAGTCAGCAAAGTCCTAGGTTTCATCGTGACCTTCCTAATCTCAAAATAGCATTAAGCTTTTTATGTCCAACTGCATTTATGTCAGTGTTGATGAATCTTGAACGATTTATCAGGAGAATTATAGTGAAGTGGAGAGATTGTTGGGTTTGTTGTCTTTAGAATAATATGATCTGAGGTATATAGAACAAGGGGACAAGCACATAGTCCTGTTCTGATGGTTACCGGGGAATATGTGTTGTTGGCAATCGTATGGAAAGGAAGACCAGCTGTGGTCACACCTACATGTGGGCTACATCACTCCAAACCTTTGTTATCCATGAACCTGACCACATGTGTTTTAAATATTGTTCAAGCAACAGCCTCAACAACCAATTCCTACAGCTCGTTCCATATACCCACCATCCACCATGTATTCCCCTCAGATTCCCAATTAATCTTTCCCCTCTGACCTTAAATCAATGCCCTCTAGTTCTTGATTCCCCTGCCCAGGGAAAAAGACTTCTTGTATTCACATTATCAATTTCCCTCATATTTTACTGCTCTATAAGATCACCCCTCAGCCTCCAGCTTAATGACTGGAGGTCATCAGTGACCATACGTCAACAAAGTACTCCAAGTGTGGCCTCAACAATGTCTTGTAGAACCGTAATATAACGTTCCAATTTCTAAACCATGGAACAGTACATCAGGGAAAAAACCCCTTCGGTCCACAATGTCTGTGTCGAACATGATGTCAAAATCAACGCTGATCTGCCTGCACAACTAGGATTGTTTTCTCTATAGCTGGTATCTAATAGAAGCGATATCTAATAGAGGCTTAAAAGTACATAAAATGATGAGAGGCACAGCTAAAATGGACAGTCAGAACCTTATTCCCAGAGTATAATTGTCAAATACTAGAGGGCATAGCTATAAGGTCAGATGGACAAAGTTTAAAGATGTGCGTGGCAAGTTATTTTATAGAGGGTGGTGGAGGTCGATCCGATGTGGCAATTAGAAAGCTTGTAGATAGGCACATGGCTATGGAGGGACATGAATCACATGCAGGCTGAGGAGATTAGTTTATGTAGCCATCGTGGGCCAAAGTTCAATGTTCTATTAACATACGAATGCAGAAGATAATTTGGAAGGCAAATGGTGCATTTTATCACAGGGCAGGAGTACAAAAGTAGGAAGGACTTGCTCCATGGGCATTGCTGAGACCACATCTGGAGTACTGTGTCCAGTCCTCGTCTCCTGGACGTAGTTCCCTTGGAGGGGATGCAGACACATTCAGTAGATTCAATCTGGTCTGATAGGTCCAGAATTAATCTACTAAAGGTTGCTCCAGGATGACTTCATGTGAACAATTGATTAGAAGCTGCTGGTTCTGTCTGAAAGTGAGAAGTGAATGAAACATAAGGATAGGTACAAAATGATGCATCACTAATGAGGAATTGAGAAGCAAGGCTCAGGACAAGTCAGTACTTGGATGGAGATGAAGAAGTATTTATTTTCTCGGTGGTTTGTGAATCTTTGGAAATAAGGATCACAGAAATCTGAAGGCTGTGTCTCTGGGGAAGTCAATATGAGGCGAAGTAGAACCGATTCCGAGAGTGGGTCAGGCACCTTCTTACTGAATGCAGAGGAGACTTGAGGGACTGTCAATCTGACTCCGGCAGTGGAGTGACATCTTCACCTTATCCAACGCGGCCACTTGCTTAGGCCAGGGTCATATTAGGATGCATCATGCTTGCAGGCCATTCAGCCCCACCATTTAGTGAGGGCTTTTAACTCTGTGACACCTTCCTCTCACCTCTCTTCACTTAGATCACCAATGCACAGAAGGCTATGGATTACATGATGGTAAATGCTACCAACATGGATGGGTATGATGATGGACACAGGCATTATGGGCAGAAGGGCCTATTTCTGCACTGCACGCCTCTGTATCTTCAGTCACAGGTACACAAAAGTGCTGGAGAAACTCAGCGGGAGCAGCAGCATCTATGGAGCGAAGGAAATAGGCAACGTTTCGGGCCGAACCCCTTCTTCAGACTGACTAACCCCCCATCAGTCTGAAAAAGGGTTTCGGCCCGAAACGTTGCCTATTTCCTTTGCTCCATAGATGCTGCTGCACCTGCTGAGTTTCTCCAGCATTTTTGTGTACCTTTGATTTTCCAGCATCTGCAGTTCCTTCTTAAACATCTTCAGTCACATGTTGATTTAGAGCGGCACCATTTTTTTTTAAGTCATCATGTAACCAGACTGATCTTCTGAAATGAAATATTGAATCTTGTACAAAATGATCGAAAACCAGCACTGCACGCTGTGATCTTTGACAAAGAGCAAATACACTGTATTCCCGGCTACAGGTTCCAGTGTGAATAATTCTCTGCTGCATATTGATTATTCCAGCTCAGATGCTGAGATCAGATCAGTTACATACCGCTGGGCCTTGCACTCTAAAAGCAGTGACTTAGCCACGCACACACTTATATTTTACATGTTTACACTTCCCACTCGAAATACCAGGGTTCGATACTTGCAGATCAGTGGGCGGTAGGTAGTTCAGTGGGCAGTGCTCTGAAGCCTGTTTCAAAGCCTGGAGACAGCTGATGCTTGTGGTCACTCAAGGAATGTCTCTGTCCTTCAGAAAGGCATAAGAGTTCAACTTGACTTCTTTCTTGATTACTGTTGTGAAAAACACCATTCACTCCAGAACCGTGACTACAAGGTTCCCATAGCCTTGTTTTAAATTCCTAAGGCACTCCTATTCTAACCTCTCTGTTCCTTTCTCCACAAATGCTGCTTGACCAGTTGAGTATTTCCTATACTTATTGTTGCAGTCTGTATATATCGATATTTGTTCATACAACTCAATAAATCAATTTAAGTAACGAATTTACCAGCTACTGTAGGTTGTTGCCAACCAACCACAAACACAATGCTTCTTATAATGTGTATTTCTAGACATTCCTGTACCACACTGGATATGATGGGGCGGGGATTACATGGCTCAGCTTCCTTTAGCTCTGTCAGTTCCCAGTAACTGAATAAAGCTGACAGACAAAAAGATAAAGTGGCACATAGATCTCAGATTTGCCAACTTTCAAAAGGCAAGAACCATCATAAGTCACTCGCTCCATCAAGCCAGGCCCATCGTTCAATACATTCCCAATGTTGTTCCTAGAATAAAGCTTTTCAGTCACAAGGAGAGGCTGGGCCTGTTCGCCTTGGAGCTGAGGAGGTTATAGAGACGACAAGATTGAAGTCTTTAAAATTATAAGCGGTATAAAAAGTCTGCACCGTAGAGAACTCAGAGGAAGATTACACTTTGGCGGCAAAAATAAGGGGGCAGATTATTATCTCAATGGGGTTAGGTTAGGCAAGGAGGGGGTGCAGCGAGACGTGGGCGTCCTTGTACACTAGTCACTGAAAGTTGGCGTGCAGGTACAGCAGGCAGTGAAGAAAGCTAATGGAATGTTGGCCTTCATAACAAGAGAATTTCAGTATAGGAGTAAAGAGGTTCTTCTGCAGTTTTATAGGGCTCTGGTGAGACCACATCTGGAGTATTGTGTCCAGTTTTGGTCTCCGAATTTGAGGAAGGACATCCTTGTGATTGAGGCAGTGCAGCGTAGGTTCACGAGATTGATCCCTGGGATGGCGGGACTGTCATATGAGGAAAGATTGACAAGACTAGGCTTGTATTCACTGGAGTTTAGAAGGATGAGGGGGAATCTTATAGAAACATATACAATTATAAAAGGACTGGACAAGCTAGATGCAGGAAAAATGTTCCCAATGTTGGGCGAGTCCAGAACCAGGGGCCACAGTCTTAGAATAAAGGGGAAGCCATTTACGACTGAGGTGAGAAAAAACTTTTTCACCCAGAGAGTTGTGAATTTGTGGAATTCCCTGCCACAGAGGGCAGTGGAGGCCCAGTCACTGGATGGATTTAAGAGAGAGTTAGATAGAGCTCTAGGGGCTAGTGGAATAAAGGGATATGGGGAGAAGGCAGGCACGAGTTATTGATTGGAGACGATCAGCCATGATCACAATGAATGGCGGTGCTGGCTCGAAGGGCCGAATGGCCTCCTCCTGCACCTATTTTCTATGTTTCTATGTTTCTAACTGGGAGTCAAAGAATCAGGGTTAGGGGTATGTGGTTTACTGGGGATTTTAGGGGGACCTTCTGCACCCAGGGAGAGCTAAGATGTGGAATACACCACTGGAGAGAGAGGTGGAAGTGGAGTCACTGACAATATCTGGATGAACTTGAATCCCCAGGTACTGAAGACGACAGCCCGGTGCTGGAAAACAAGCATGCCTGCATAATGCTGTGACCTTATGATTCTATGGCTGATCTGCCCCAGACTTCACCTCTTCTCTGTCAGGTCCACACACCCTCAATACAAAAATCAAGAGTGTTTTTTTGTCAAATGTCTCAGATAGAACAAGGACATTCTTACTTGCAGCAGCACAACTAACAGAAGGTGTAAACATAGTACACTGTAAACAATATAATAGTCTACACACACACACACACATATGTGTATACGTATATATAATCACATACACACACACACATACAGATCTGTACACTTAAAAAACTAACAATAATAGTGCAAAAAAACAATCCCCTGATGTTTCAATCATTTCTCACCTTCTTTTTAACTGTGAATGATTTTCTATTCCCAAATGGACGTGAAA
The DNA here is from genome assembly GCF_010909765.2 of Amblyraja radiata. Lineage (NCBI taxonomy): Eukaryota > Metazoa > Chordata > Chondrichthyes > Rajiformes > Rajidae > Amblyraja > Amblyraja radiata. Next base: position 82,463 of record NC_045990.1, read on the forward strand.
TGTAATTTATTTTGTAACAAAAAAAGCAAAGCTTTCTTGATCATATTCAAAATTAAAGGGCATTTGAATTCCATCTGAAGGAGTAACACACACTGCGACCACAACAATGCAGCAGTCTGCAGAAGATCAGTCCTTGCTTTCATAACTGAGCCACAGTGAGAGGCTGTTGGAGGAGACTGCAGCACTCAGGTATGTGACGGCCAGCTCACACATTGCCCAGTTACAAGGTAGACAGCGTCTGAAGCACATCACCCCTCTAGTGATTGAAAGGCTAGCAAGCTTTGTATAGCATATCGTATAAGAAAGGTCTCAAGGTGCTATTGGCTTCACACAGGTGCGGCAACAAGGTAATTTCTATTCAGTATTAAAGGCTACGAGGATGATGACAGGACATAATACTAGCCACAAATTACTGCCTTTGCAATCTTCTCCCCATATTGTGGAACCGTCCTGTTTTTATCCCTGCCTTACCCATGAATGCAAGAAGTAAAATCCAATGCAGATTGTTCTAATCTATAATTTACCGCATTCCCATGCAAACGCTTGCTTAAGTGAGTCACCATTCACCAGTACAAATACACTGAGTGAAAGTACAACAGAGTAAACCTGCACAGGTGGCTTGAATAATTCAGCTCATTCATTATTTAACATTTCTTGAGATATGAACAGAATGTTTCCATCACAGCCAATCCAACAGTCTTGATTTCCTTTGGCATTGAACTGTTTCATAGCCAGATAACTGGGAGCAGGGTTTCATTCCCCTTGAAGCTCTTTTTTTTGCTTTTAATGTGAAAGAGCTTTGGAACTCCAAGAATGTGACTGGTGGGTGTCCAGTGAAGCTATAGGTCTTCCAGGTTTGAGGGACTTCAGTTCTGTGGAGACTGTAGAAACTGGAGGTGTTCTCCTTGGAACAATTGAGGATATGAGGACATCAGAGATAAAGAGAAAGGATTCATGTCAAGAACAAGAAGCGTGAAAGGGATGGGTAAAATAACTAAAACTAACATGACGCTGACCTTTTCTGATGTAGTGATGATTAGGGACATGGAATGTAATGTCAGTGGTAGCAATGGAGACAGATATAATTGTAAGGTTCAAAATAAAGTTGTGTAAAAATATGGAAGGAAAGATTTTGAGACAAGGTTATCAGGGGGTAGAAAGTGGTATTAACTGGAATATTCTTCTATGGAGCTAGCATGGATTTGATGGGCCCAGTGGCCTCCTCCAGTGCTATAGCCAGTAAGTTAGTGATGCGGTGTGCTCCATGCAATCAGTATCCTCAGCTCCAAAGCAATGGCTGCTGCCTCAATATTCACTTCACAGAGGTGTTCAGCTCCAGGGGAAAGATTCACTGGACGTCTAGTTTTTCCCTCTGATAGATGTGAAAGACCCCATGATGCTATTAGAAAAAGAACATGAGAGAAATCCTGCCCATATTTCACTCTAACTGTAAGATGCAAGATATATTCATCAGGTCAGGCAGCATCTGTGCAGACAGGAGCTACCGTCATCATCATCGAGTATGAGTGTCTTCTCCTCTCCGTCTACTTGTGGGTCTGCAGATGTCTGTGGAGGCCAATCCGCGATCCACACACCTTGGTGCAACGTGGGCAGTGGAGACTGGCGGTGGTTGGTAGTCGTCGAGCTCCCTGATCTCTCTCCTTACGGTGCTGACACTTTGTCTCTGTGACGTTTCGTGACGTGCAGCTCATTCCTGCACGGATTTCCTCCAGGAGCGCCTGTCCAGTGCAATGTGTACCCAGTTGCTCGATGTGATGTGGAATTTCTTCAGACTTCTTGATGTCGTCCTTCAAGCGTTTCTTTGGCCCGCTAGGGGCTCGCTGACCTTCCTTCAGTTGACAGTACAGGATTTGTTTAGGGAGGCGTGTGTTGGACATGTGGATGACATGACCAGTACATCGAAGTTGGTGCTGCATTATTGTGGTGGTGATGCTGGTCATGTTGGCTTCCTCCAAAACGCTGATGTTGGTGCGTTTGTCCTCCCAGCTGATCCTCAGAATCTTTTGTAAGGATCTTTGTTGGTATTGTTCCAGGGCTCTCAGGTGCCTGCTGTGGGTGGTCCATGACTCAGCTCCATACAACAGGGTGGAGAGGACAACGGCTCCGTAGACCAGCAATTTTGTTGGGCCTTTAGGTCTCTCAGTCTTCAAAGACTCTTTTCACTTTCACAGCAAGATACAAGATATATTCATCAGTTCTGGCAGCATCTGTGCAGACAGGAGCTACATCAGTGACAGAAACATTCATTTTGTTTTTTCCAACATTTTCTGTTTTATTTCAGATTTTGTTTTTTTTAAGCTTTGCATTTATGGAATCTTGGCTGTGCAGAATAGTCCCAGAAACATGCAGCCTGGAAATCAGGCTCACCTGTCATGCACCCCTTTACACAAATCCAATTTTAGTCTCCCCACATTCCCATGAACTCTTCCCTGATTCCACTCCTCACCGCACACTAGGGGCAACTCCTGTGATATTTCAGTTATTTCTTTTTAATTACTTGGCAAAAATTCATAAACACGTGTGTTCACTTTTTTATTATGGGATATTGTGTGTGGATTGATGTTAAAAAAAATAATTTTAATCCATTTCAGAATAAAGGCTGCAACGTAACAAAATGTGGATAAAGTGAAGGGGTCTGAATACTGTTCAAAAGGGAACTGCAGATGCTGGAATATCGAAGGTACACAAAATTGCTGGGGAAACTCAGCGGGTGCAGCAGCATCTATGGAGCGAAGGAAATAGGCGACGTTTCGGGCCGAAACCCTTCTTCAGACTTACTGAATGCACTGTAATTCTCCAAAATTTCCGCCACCACCCAGCCACATTTTGCATTCTCCTCCCCTTTCCACCTTCCGCAGAGATCGTTCCCTCCGCAACTCCCTGGTTAACTCATCCCTTCCCACACAAACCACCCCCTCCCCCTGTACCTTCCCCTGCAACCGCAGAAGATGCAATACCTATCACTATACCTCGACTCTGCCCAGGGATGCTGACAGGCCTTTCAAGTTAGGCAGTGGTTCACTTGCACCTCCTCCAACATCATCGACTGTATCTGTTGTTCAGGATGTGGATTCTTATACATCAGTGAGGCCAGACGCAGACTGGGTGATCGTTTTGTGGAACACCTTCGCTCAGCCTGTCTGAACTAACCTGATCTCCCGGTTGCTAAACTCTTTAATTCTCCATCCCATACCCACGCTACCCTCTCTGTCCTCGGTCTCCTCCATTGTCAGAGTGAGGCTAAACACAAATTGGAGGAACAGCATCTCATATTTCGCTTGGGCAGCTTACAGCCCAGTGGTATGAATAGTGATTTCTCTCTCTTCAGGTAGCCCCGACATTCCCTCTCTCTCTCCATCCCTCCCCCACCCAAGTCACACCAGCTTCTCATTTTCACCCTACAAACAGCTTACAATTGCTGATTCCTTTATCATCATTACTTTTTTGCATATCTTTCATTCATTGTTCTTTATCTCTCCACATCACCATATCTCGTTTCCCTTATCTCTAACCAGTCTGAAGAAGGGCCTCAACCCAAAACATCACCTATTCCTTCTCTCCAGAAATGCTGCTTGTCCCGCTGAGTTACTGCAGCTTTTTGTGTCTATCTACTGTTAATCTTCAGTCATCCGCTAACTTCAGACAAAATGTGGAGGCTACAGAAAATGTGAACCTGTGGAGATCTCAAGGAGCACACAGCACCATCAAGAAAAACACCATTTAATGTGGACCCTGACACACGACCTCAGTTGAGAGCTCCGGAGATATGAAGCAGAGATTCACAGGATGTTCCCATGGATGTGACCTGCCCGACCAAGTGTCACCAATGGTGTTGAGACTCAGACAGACAGTTGGACCTGTCCTAAGGACTAGGGTGAGGGTATTAACTGTGTTGGTGCAAAGAAGGCTGTGTTTGTATCAGGATCCAAGTTGTGCCTTGTGCCAAGTTTGCCTCAAAAATATAAACCAGTTGGGTAAAACACACAAGGGGTATTGGTCAAAGTGCTCAGATGGAGTAGGGGAAACAAAGTATATAAATCAGCACTAGCATTGCTACGGCAGAGATGGCCATGTCCAAGTGCTTGTAAATGGTTCCGTTTAGTTTATCGTCATGTGTTCCGAGGTATAGTGAAAAGCCGAACCCTAATGAATGGCATTAGTATGGATAGATATCTGGTGGATACCATGGGCTGAAGAGTCTGTTTCTGTTCTATAAGACTCAAGAAAGTCTATGTTGGAACTTTTTTAAATTCAAAAATAAACTATTCAGAATAAAAACGCCTGTACAAATCAAAACCTGTGCAAAAATGCTTCATTCATCCTGTGTCTGTACATTCAAGGCAATGACTTGTGGCTACTAATCTCCAAATAATGACTGAAGCTGCAGCAGATGCAGGTCAAGAGTGTTTAAATGTCACATCTACCAAAACAGAACAATAAAAATCTTAATTTCAGCAGCACAAAGTACTCCAGTCTGAAGAAGGGTCTCGACCAGAATCGTCATCGCTGGAGATGCTGCCTGTCCCGCTGAGTTACTCCAGCATTTTGTGTCTCTCTCCAGTACTCCAATAGATCCCTGACCAGAGCAGTTTCATTTCACCTGCAATGTGCAGTGAGTGGGGATAGTGACACAGGTCTGTGAATGAAAACTGTCTCAACAATTAGGAGCAACAGGTTCTGGAGAACTACTCTGCCAGATGCATTCTGAACATAGCATCATAATAGTCAAGCAATAACAATCATTTAAATCAGGAAGATATAAAGAATGCAATGATTCAATTAGTGCATTAGCCAAGAAAGAGTTAACTTAGTTTGGGTTAGCCTCGTTTTGAGCTGGATTTGATGATGAAAGTCTCTGGAGCCTTTATGATGGCGTGTGTCGTCTAACTGGGCTAAAACTGTTCCCAGACACCAATAAGAATTTTTAAGCATTTCCTAATCATAATGACTGTAAATGCACACCACAGGCATGGCCACGATACAAACACTTGCTCTTTATTTTTAGACTATAAACCAAGGCAACTGCAAGAATATCTCTGACATCTGCTTCTAGCTTTCGGCCTGAAGCTATGAATTTTAATGAGAACTCGCTTGGGATGAAAAGCAAGAAGTATCTTCTGACGGGTTCTCTGAGATAAGACAGCTAGTGCTAAAGGAAGATTAAAGCTTTTGTCTTGTGCTGTTCACTATGGCTGTTCTGTGAAGGTTATCTCACAGATCTCCACAGTTTTCTGTTTTTCTGTCTCTCTCTTTCTCTCTCTCTCTCTCTCTCTCTCTCTCTCCTTGCTACTTCATTGAAATAGATTCAGTTTCAATTCCCATTTCCTTGGTATATTGCCCCTTTCATAACAATTAACAAATCAATCAAGTTTAACCTTTAGAAAAATCTGTAGTAGTGCAAGGAAAGGTTGAAATGTTCTCTGTTGCTTCAGTCTGTGGCTGCTCTCCAGTGTCGCAGATGCAACTCACGAGGGTCTTGAGTTCAAATCCAACCATGGAGTTGGAGGATCAAAGACAGAATTGTTGCCAACCTTTCCTTTGTATGTATGCACCATGTGAGCCTCACTGGAAATGCTTCATTCCCACCTGACGTGGTGGGTCAGAGAGTCACACAGCATGGAAACAGGCCCTTCAGCCCACTGTGTCATGCAATCAACCCCAATCTCATTGTTCCTCTTGCATCTTCATCAACTTCTAACCTCCACCTCCCATCCCCAACATTCTTCTACTACCCAGATGACATTTCAGATCAGGATCCTTCTTCAGACAGTGTTGTGCTTGGCTGCAGCAGTTTACTTTCCCCAAGATTCTGCAGTTTTAGAAGAAGGCTTCAGAATAAGAGGTCTGAAATGTGAAGTTTGTTATAACCTTTGGTTTACTCAGCATGAAAAAACAGTAAAAAACATTAATTTCACCCAATGCCAAGGATTCACAGGGACAGGGTTAGGGTTAGGGTTAGGGTTAGGGTTAGGGTTAGGGTTAGGGTTAGGGTAGGCGGCAGTCTTATTGGAAAGACACAAGAGAATAGAGTCGAAGCAAAGACCAGATCAAATGTGACTTTGTTGAATGTAGTACAAGCTTGTGGGGCCGAATGGCCTAATCTAATCATGGTGACAGTAATTCCTCCCAACATCCTTTCCATTAGACAGAAACATATTTTCTTTGTCCTTGCAGCATTGAGTGGCTTGACATTCAAGAGTGCATCATGGATATTCTTCAGTCTTTGGAAAGAATGTGAACATCTGCTCTGATGAATACAATTCATACTCAATGCTCATATTATATACTCAGATCTCTAAACTCCTGCATATTAAACATGCAGATCAGTTTATTAAAATATTCTGCAGCCTCGATGAAAATAGCTCACAGTGGGAGTACATGCCCATTACATGGTCTCTGCTAGGATCAGAAGTGATAGGATCAGAATTTGGCCATTTGGCTCATCAAGTCTACTCCACCATGGCTGCTCTATCAACCACGTTCTCCTGCCTTTTCCCCATACACCTGTAATAATCAAGAATCTATCTATCACTGACTCAAAAAGTAGTTTGTCGGCAGCGGTAAGTGCGGGGGGTTCAGCCCCCGACCACGGGTGAACAAATGGAGGAAGATGACTGAACTTTATTGCCTTCCATCACAGTGAGGAATGTGGATTCCGCTGTGGTGAATTTTTATGTTAAATTTAATTTTATGTGGCTGAATTGTATATTGTTGTTTTTTTCACTTCGTATGGATGTATGGTAACTCAAATTTCACTGTACCTTAATTAGTACATGTGACAATTAAATTGAATCTTGAATCTTGAAAAATATCCATTGACGGCCTCCACAGCCGTCTGTGGCAATGAATTCCACAGATTCATCATCCTCTGACTAAAAAAATTCCTCCTGACTGAGTGATGTTATTGGAATGTAAGAACCTGAGAAGCAATGGCTAGAGAAGACCCAAGTGCAGAGAGAACACGTCGGGAGTAAGTTACAATCAAAGGAATACAAATACTAGAATCATGGTCACAAGACCACAGTATGAGATCAGGCCAAAAGGCCAGCAAAGACCCCACTAGTGAAGGGCAGTACATGGCTCAGCGTAAGTGAGTTCAAGACTGAGCAAGGGGGCAAAGGTCAGAGAGCTGTGGCTCTCACCTCTCCTTGGCATGGTGCCTCGCTCCTCTCCTTGGCATGGTGCCTCTCACCTCTCCTTGGCATGGTGCCCTGTGGGAACTGGGGCTCCCTACTCAGAGCAGCAACACATTTTCAGGGTACTGTCCCCACTGGTGATTGGCCTCACCCACATCCCTTTGGTGTATCATGGAGTCAGATTCACCAATGACACACTGCAACCAAACACTGGAGTGCCTGAGGCAGTACATCCATTCTAAGCACAGAACTGTTTCTGTCCTTCTGAATGGAAACTGAAAGATGCAGCAGGGGTTCTCATGAAATCAATTGTACAATAAGAAAGAATAGATAATAAGAGGATTAAAAGGCAGCTTAAAATATATTGGAATGTGATACCTATCACAAGTTTGATCCTTTTTCATTACTTTAGCGATACCATCTCAAAATATCTCCCTTGATGTCAAATATCAACAAAACATAGCTCCATGATTTGTCACATTTTTTTCCTTACAACATAGGAGGCCATTTGGCTCATTGGTTTGGAGCTAGTTCTTGGAGCAAGGCCATCAACACTCCCCCATTTATAAGACATCCTGTATAAACAGATTAGAATTTGTGATTTTCAGACACCAAGTAAATCTACTTTCCATCTGAGACCAGTAGAAACTAATACATGACTCTGACCATCTAGAGATGATGGCCGCTAAAATTTATTATTCTTGCTGTTCGTCAACAAGTCCTTTCGAATCGTACAGCATCAACGCAGGTCTCCTTGGATAGGATGACCACATCTTCTAAATCAAATCTAGCTTCAGATCCGGTGAGAAGTTAAACCACTTGTTGACTTGCCAGTGACTATCTAAGCCATTATGGCAGTTCTTGTAAGTGGTAAATGGGAGAAAGTTGATATCCTGGTCAGCATTTCCATCCCTCGCAAACAACATATGATCCTTATTACGTGGAACACAGAACAGTACAGCACAGGAACAGCTCTTTGGCCCACAATGTTTGTGCGAACATGATGCCAATCATTTATCTACCTGCACATAATTTCTATCTCTCCATTCCCTGCATATCCAAGTGCCGATCTAAAAGTCTCTTAAATGCCACTATCATATTTGCCTCCACCACCCCTGACAGCATGTTCTGGGCACTCAATGCCCTCCCATACAGCTCCTTTAAACTTTGCCCATTCACCTTAAAGTTATGCCTTCTAGTATTTGATATTTCTATCTGACTGTCTACCCCATCAATGCTTGTGGTTCCTGCTATGAGTTACACCAGTTGCTCTATTTTTAAAGGATTTTAATTAGTTGGAAAGACACAACATGCTGAAAGAACTCAGTGGGTTAGGCAGCATGCAAGGAGAGCATGAAAGGCAATGTTTTGGTTCAGAATCCTTCTTCAGGCTGATGTTTTGAGTCAGGATCCTTCTTCATTTAGTTGTTGGGCTGCGACAGACATGTAAATACAGATGGATTGAAGAAACAACTATAATTGGGGATGTGGGTGAAAGGGTTGGAGCTTCGAATAGATGTTATCTTGACAAAGTGCACAACCGCTCACGTTGCTACACAGGAAGATCACAAAATGACACAATGGATGGACATTTTGGCAGGAAGATAATGATGTATAAGATGATGTATAATGATGGAAGATAAGGGAAATCATCAGTTTACCCAGCACGTGCTGATGGAGTGGAATGGAGGAAATGACCATGGAGCTGACGGTCTCTCACCCTGACCCCCCACTGAGTCTGTGTCAAGCAGCTAAGGACCTTCACCAACCTCAATGGGTAAAACATGTGGAATCAAGTCTAACTCCTGGGATAAAGGCTCTGATTGTCCACCCTATCTATGCCTCTCATAATCGACCACCAGGTGGCGCCTGTAATGGCTGCCTCGCCAGCAGTCTGTCTTCTCTGTTTTTATTATTTTAAGTATGTCTTGAATGTTTGTTTTAATGTCTCTTGGTATGTTTGATGTGGGGGATGCCGGGGGGGGGGGATCGGGGGAAACCTTTTTCAGTCACTTACCTCGACGAAGATGTGATTTTTCTCCATGTCATATCTCCGTCCCCTCCAGCAGCCTACAACGTGGAGTGGTGCGGCCTTTCCTGGAGTCGGCCCGGAGCTTCAAGACTCGGGTACGGAGCCTGGGCTCTTTTGCCGAGGATCGCCAGTGACGGAGCTCTGACCGCGGGGCCTGTGTACTTTAACACGTGAAGCAGCGGTCTCCAGTAAGAAGCGGTCGACTTGGGAGCTCCATGGAGTGTTGTGATCCGTCCCGATGAGAGGGCTTGGACATCGGACTGTCGGCCCGACCACGAGTGAACAAAGGAGGAAGATGACTGAACTTTATTGCCTTCCATCATAGTGAGGAATGTTGATTCCACTGTGGTGGATGTTTATCTTGAACTTTAGTTTATGTGCTGTGTGTATTTTTGCTTCTTTACTTAGTATGGCTGTATCGTAACTCAACTTTCACTACATTGGTACATTTAACAATTAAATTGAATCTTGAATCTTGAATAATTTTTTATACTGTATCAGGCATATCTACTCTCACAACCTCCAGTGCACCAGAGGTTATCCAACTTCTCCCTGTCACTAAGGGCCCCTAATCCAGGCATCATTATGGTCAACATCCTCAGCATCCTTTGTGTAATGTGATGAAACACTCTCCAAAGAGCATTTTCACTCAGGAAATGAAGTTCACTAGATGGGGACTCTGGTCAAGTATCCAGTGGAACAGCTAACCTGTAAATAGATGGGGACTCTGGTCAAGTATCCAGTGGAACAGCTAACCTGTAAATAGATGGGGACTCGGGTCAAGTATCCAGTGGAACAGCTAACCTCCAAGACATCAGGATCCTAGCAATAACACAACTACACCCCCTACACCAATGCTCTTGACTGAATGCCACTTAATCCTTAGAGACCACACACGTTCTGTAAATAGACACAGCTTGGTAAAAAACTTTATACTTTATTTTCTGAGGTTATTTTTCCCAGGAGTGGGTTTCTGGCTGAAACCTCGGGTTCGTTGCATTGAGCTTCTTTCTCTGGGTATTCTGGGACCCTGATGGGGAAAAGAAAATCTTCCCTCTCTTGGTTACTCACTGAAAATAAAGCTGTCATATGTGCTGGGAACTCTTTGTTACACTGGACGTTAATCAGGTTGGAGTGCTTCTCTAGGCATTGAAGGCCCTGTCAGAATTGGTACATCAAAAAGCTCTTGTCTACCCTTTGTTTTGCCTACTCAGCAAAAAATATGGAGATGTTTCAATTAATAATTGAACGGTGAACTGCAAACATTTGAAATCTCAGGAAAAGCTGCTCTGAAGCTGGAGTTAATTCTTGTTTTTTTATGGGTGTCCCAGATCTGACACAAAATCTTTGCCTTGCCTTGAGTGCAGTCTCTCTTGCTACCCTGGCCAACTGAGTAGCTTGAAAGAATTCCCCCAGCACACGTTAATGATTGTTCAAACAACTTTCTCCCATTTACCGCTTGCAGGTTCCAATAAATGAAACTATGCCATTGCCTTATGTGCCTTGTGTTGAGGAGTACTACTGATTGAATGTCATCTCCGTTTCATTAAATATTCATGAAGGCCAATTAGAGGGGCAGCTAAGATATGCCACAGGGGTCCTTCTCTCATCTTGTCAAACGCAGATTTGCCACAAAGCCTGATCAGCATTAAGTGAAGCCACTTACACGTTGAATGGAAATAAATGGTATCGTCTACACCTTCTGCATTTGCCATTTGCTGTGCAACTGTTCTAACTTACAAAGAAGTAGTAATATTTTATGGCAACATTTGGGGAGGTCCCCTCCACAGTATGGTCTTTCTTTAAAGCACTTTAGTGGAATAATAAATGGAAATTTAAATATTAATGTTGAAGTGTGTGCTTTTTTCATTTGGAGCACCAGAATTTAAACATGCCTGGGAAAGAAAGATAGACTCCTGCTGAATGTATATTGCATTCAGTGAAGCATTTCTGAAATTAAGTTACACTCTAATTTGCAAACAGCTAGATCCTACAGACAGCAATGTAAGATTGCCCTATAGTGATGTTGGTTGAGAGCTAAAAAGGAAAGGACCTGCTTGGTAGAAAATATTCTGGGATCTGTTACTGTCTCCAGGAGATATTTTGAGATTGGAAGCAACATTTCGACAGAATATGTTGGATATCGACTTTGATGTTGTGCCCAGGACACTGGACCAGTTGTGAGGCCACGGTCTGCCCTAACCACTGATGACAGCTCTGACCAAGAATGCAAGCATGATGTTGGCCTGAAACAACACACTTCAGATGTTGGATCAGTATTTCTGATAAAAGGTCACGGATTTGAACTGCTCACTGTTTCTCTCTCCTGAGATGCAAGCTGGCTTGCTGTGAATTTTCAGCACTATCCATATTTATTTTAGCTTTCCTGTATCTACAGAAATTTTCCATCTGCATGCCTTGAATAACTTCTGCTCTTCCTTCCAATAGCATTTTCAATTATCACTTGCATATCGTATCTGGTTCCCTCTTGTAGCGTTCTGCTTCCTTCTGGATAAGGTATTGACCAAACATCACTTCTGCATGCAGTTGCTGTTCCAATTGCATTCACAGATCCCGTATCATACACATCACCTCCTGATCTCTCTCTCTCCAGCAGCACCCACTTAATCTTTCTCAGTCACAAAGTAAGGGGTTGGCCTTTTCAGGGTTGAGAAGAGGCAGAATTTCTTCACAAGAAGGTGTGAATCTTTGGAATCCTCTCCCCCCCACAAAGACTGCATGTACACTACATCAGGATCTCTTCAGCACATCACTTGTCCGGTCACAAACTGGATTAGACATGCTCCTTAACCTAAAAATAACTCAGCGGCTCAGGCAGCATCTCTGGAGAACATGGATAGGCAATATTTCGTGTTCGGACCCTTTTTCAGATCCGAAACATCAACTATCCGTGTTCTTCAGAGATGCTGCCTGACTCGTTGTGTTACTCCAGCACTTTTCTTATTTTGTACACCAGCATCTGCAGTTCCTTGAGTTTCTTTAATCTGTCTGGGCTGTTAAATTGTTGCTGGGACTCAACCACAAACTTTTAAAGTTCTGATGCCATACGATATCTTCTCTGCCACAAAGTTGTTTTTTGTTTGTTTCACTCCTCTCTCTCCTCCTGGCACAAGGAACGGGCCCTTCGGCCCACTATTGCCGTGCCAAAGGAATCTGATGTTACAAAACTGCACAACTCTCTGGTTCAGTCTAGCCGGATGGCGTTACGTTCTATGTTGTCTTTCGCTGGCACTTGTCATGAGGCTGATGTCCCATCAACGTGAAAGCTTTGCCCACAAACTGATGGTGCTGGGATATGAGTGAGCAGGTAAGCAACAGACCATCTCTTTCATGGTCAGAGCTTGATACCAAAATGATGGTGAATAAAGTGGGTGGATTTAATGTCAGACCTCATATGGACAGAGAAGTAAAGAGTGATGGGATTAAGAAAAAACGCAGTCTTTAAAGTACAAAATGGGAACGGAATAAATACCAAATAAAATCCCAAAACAATTTGAAGTATTAGAGGAAAAAGCAGGGCTGGATTTATCCTGTCAATATTTATCACCCAGGTAACATCAATGGTTATCTTTTACTAGAGGCTCTTGACTAGAGCAAATAACTGCAGATGCTGGAAATCTGAAATAGAGATACTCAGCAGGTCAGGCAGCATCTGTGGAGAGGGAATCTGAGTTAAAACTTCAGGTGAATGTCAGACCTTTTGTCAACATTGTGAACATTTAGAAATTTGATATTCTATGTTGCACTGGTGGGATGAACAAGGGCAGGGTTTGAAAGGCACAGATTGGTGTTGACTGAGAGAAACTGTCCTTTAACTCATTGAGTTTTGATTTAATCGAGTGCCACAATGTCAACTCCAGCCTGGTGCTTGGATCTTTAAAGGGTCAAAGCTTTTCTCCAGTGTTGCTGGAATGAAAGGAAGATCAGAAAAATACTTGTAAAGCATTTCATTGTGCCAATTTACAAAAGGCAAAAGAAAGCTACCATTGAGTTTGAGCTCCCACTCATAGCAGCACAAGATCAACACTCCACTCTCTGGTGTCAAGGATAAGCATCAGTACCGTCAGGGGCTGCAGTTCTGCCTTGTAATCCACCAACCCTGACTACTCACAGCCTTCCTGTTCCATCCCAATCCACCTGTGGATAGGAGCTGGAGGAGGCCATTCAGCCATGGACTCTTATACCATCCAATGAGATCAAAGCTGATCCATGACGTTGCTCCTCAAATCCACTGGCAGCTTCTGATCAGTTCACAAAGTGACAAAGACACGTGAATGTCAAATTGGGATGTTTGGTTTTGAAATTAAGAATACAACTATTATTTTTATCTTACTATAATTAAGAGTGGAATGAGCTAATGAGCAAGGTGGCAAATCAGAGAAGGTTTGCGGCAATGTCCACCATTACACTAACTACCCCTCCCCACATCTCCTCTTCAGCTGTCCCTTGACCCAGTACCGTTTCAGTTCTCTAGGTGTCAGGAAGGCTGGTGAGGCCCATGTGAGGCTGACAGACACTGCCACAGGTGGACATGTGCCTGGCAGGGGTGGAGGGTAGAATGGGAGATGGTGGCCCCTTCATTCTTGGTGTTGGGTTGCTGTGCCCGCTTGGAGCATACACAACATTCCCAATGTCAGGGTTTGGAGTCTTTGGCATAGACAGTGCTGGTGGTACCTCTCCATGTATGTGGACATAAGGTAATGGGGATAAGATAAGCCATGAATGGTAGACTCGATGTGCCGAATGGCTTAATTCTACTTCTATGACATGAATATCAAAATATAGATGATGGAAATCTGAAATAAAAAAGGAAGGAAATACTCAGCAGGTCAGGCAGCATCTGCAGATAAAGAGAAAGAGTTCATGTTTCAGATCAAAGACCCCCCTCAGAACTGAGAAAGGACTGCTTATGCGACATGACAAGGCAGACTGGAGGACATTCACTGAAAAATTGTCCTTCACTCAACAAGGACTCAACAAGGTTTCCTTTTGTTCTCTGTTTACAGCAGTTCCTGATCTTTCAATCAAAGGCAGGTCGATCTGTGGTCTCACACTCCGAGACAGAAAGCTGTCAGAATTCCTGAACTGTTCTGTGAGCATTTCATCAGAGCAATAAAGCATGATTCTTTCAACTCCTTTGTATGACAGTTACAGAAACAAAACACGGGCAAGGGAATAAAGATGATTGAAGGATTTGGGACTGAGCACTTGAGAGGTTATCTCCACGTTCTCCAGAGATGCTGCCTGACCTGCAAGTTACTCCAGTGCTTTGTCCTTTTTGTAAACCAGCATCTGCATTTCCTTGTTTCAACATTTCAACCCATTAGCTACCAGGCTTTGCCCTGCCACTCCTCTATTCCAGCTATCTTCCCCCCTAAAGGATCCTGACCTAAAACATCACACTTCCGTGTTCTCCAGAGATGCTGCCTGACCCGTTGAATTATTCCAGTACTTTGCGTCTATTTTTGTAAACTTCTTGTTTCTATTTCCAAACATTAATGAGCCTTCAAGAATGAACACACTCTTCTGATTTAAGTTGGTGACCCTCCGTTATAGATATTCCACACAAGGAAAGGTTCTCCCCCACCCACTCTGTCTAGATCTTATTCCGAGACTTTGTCCTGAGGGATCTGTTGCCATGATGTCTGTGGTGGGTCGAATGAGAAACTGGAAGATAGAATTGTTGGGGCAGGCTTAGTTCTTATGGCCACTTGGTTGTGGAGAGGGATTGAGGAAGAGCTAATGACAAAGTAACAGGGTGGCTGAAGGGTAAAAATGTAAGGATGCAAGATTTGTACCACCAGGAGATGGAGGAGCGGGTGGGTCAGGTCACAAGGTAGCCCAGCTGTGTTGGAGTTAACTGACAGGAACAAGAGCAATGATGCAGCTTGCTGCCTTCACCAGAAGTGAGATGTACATAACATCTTCATACTCTCGAATTAGACGGACCCTGCCAGCACTTCAACGCATCCAGGAATCTGGTGTTATCTGAGCCCAGAGATTTTTTTCTCTATTATTTCTGCATGAGGGCAGTTGGGCAAATTAGACCAGATGGTGTGGGCAGCTGCCAACATCTGGAGCCCCACTGAAAGTGTTGGCTTCCCATCAATCGCAGCAAGGTAACAGGTGTGGGAGTAGCTCACCACATTTTACTGAGCCGCCGCCAGTGATGCAGCAGAGACCTTTCACCCCACCCCATCCCACCGGGAAAAGTTTCTCATTCCCCCCCCCCCCCCAAACCTTTTCTCCCTTTACCCCAGTGGCCTTTTAACAAGGGCAAACTTCAATATTTGCATAACCACAAATGGATATATTGGAGAGCAAATGGAAAGACACAAACGCGTCCCTTTCACTGCTCCTCGCATTTTATTTAGGCCTACTATTTCTGCAGTGCCTTGAAGATTATTTTTTGAAAACCCCAGGGCAATCCTGAATGTTGGCAAAGTGTTTTACCCGAAATATTCCTTTAATAGTTAAGAACATTGTGTAGTGGGGTTTTTGTTCTGCTGTGTGCAAATGTTCTGACATAGAGTTTTTCAGTCGGTGAATTTGCTGGAAGATTAATTGAATTTGTGAAAGAATCCATTTGAATAGTTCCTAACCCACACATAAGCACTAATTCAATATGTCGCTTGCTGAAGTCGATTTGAATGTCGTTTTGGTAGCACACATAACTCAATTCAAAGCACGACAATGAAAAGAAAAGAGACTCACACCCTCGCACAATGTTTGTTTAATGTAGTTAGAAGCCTACAGTTCGGGCGAAATGGAGAGATTTGCAAGTACATGAGAATGTAGGAAGGACGAGGAGGAAATTAGCCCTGCCCTCTTCCACATTTCAGTGAGGTCACGGTCAGCAGATTTATACCTTCACCCAAGCAAACAACAATATGCCAGGAGAACTCAGCAACCAGGCACTTTTACAAAGGAAACAAACAGACTGACCAGTCAGAAGAAGGTTCTAGATTCAAAATATCATCTGTCCATTCACAGATGCTGCCTGACCGGCTGAACATTCGATACCTGAACTTCAAACACATGGAGCGATCTTTGTTCTAGAACTACGTAGAGCCCAGAGAGTGTTGTAGTGTAGGAAAGTGATACAGAGCTAAGGGGACAACCATGGTCTTATTTAATGGCTGAGCAGGTACGAGGGATGAATGGCCTATTCTTGCCCCTTTTTTAATCCTCGCCAACACTGCTTCTCTTTCTACAGTGGCAGCCTGAACAGCTGAGCATTTTCTTGAACACACAGTGTGTTTAATCATGCAACACCTGAATATGCAATACCTGGCCTGTTACCACATGGAGCGATCTTTTCACAGCAAAGCACCACAATTGTTCACCGTGGCTGGGCATTGAACGCACAAGTGAAAGAAGATATCCTTGGCCAATGAGCTGAAGGTTCAGCTACATTGTCACAAATTACTTCTGCAACAAAATGCTCTTATTCACTGAGTGCTCTCTGGCCCACTCCAATCGAACAGGTTGATCCTTGCAAGTATGTTACCATCATCGTGATTGAAGTTCTAATAGAAATGATTATATAATAACCAAATGAAATATACTGTAAAAGCTTTTTTTAAAAACAGCATTGCAGTGAGATGGAACTCTGAAATGTGACACTGGCATTTAGAGAGGACTCCAGCCCTTGGAAATTGGTTGGTACACAAAAATGCTGGAGAAACTCAGCGGGTGCAGCAGCATCTATGGAGCGAAGGAAATAGGTGACGTTTCGGGCCGAAACCCTTCTTCAGACTGATAGGGGGTGAGGGGGGAGAAGGAATGAAAAAGGGGAGGAGGAGGAGCCCGGGGGCGGGGGATGGGAGGAGACAGCTCGAGGGTTAAGGAAGGGGAGGAGACAGCAAGGGCTAGCAAAATTGGGAGAATTCAATGTTCATGCCCGCCGGCCGCAGACTACCCAGGCGGAATATGAGGTGCTGTTCCTCCAATTTCCGGTGTTGCTCACTCTGGCAATGGAGGAGACCCAGGACAGAGAGGTCGGATTGGGAATGGGAGGGGGAGTTGAAGTGCTGAGCCACCGGGAGTTCAGGTAGGTTCTTGCGGACTGAGCGGAGGTGTTCGGCGAAACGATCGCCCAACCTCCGCTTAGCCTCACCGATGTAAATCAGCTGGCATCTAGAGCAGCGGATGCAGTAGATGAGGTTGGAGGAGATACAGGTGAACCTTTGTCGCACCTGGAACGACTGCTTGGGTCTTTGAATGGAGTCGAGGGGGGAGGTAAAGGGACAGGTGTTGCATTTCTTGCGGTTGCAACGGAAAATGCCCAGGGAGGGGGTGGTACGGGAAGAATTGACAAAGGAGTTGCGGAGGGAGCGATCTTTGCGGAAGGCAGACATGGGGGGAGATGGGAAGATGTGGCGAGTGGTGGGGTCACGTTGGAGGTGGCGAAAATGGCGGAGGATGATTTGTTGTATTTGCCGGCTGGTGGGGTGAAAGGTGAGGACTAGGGGGACTCTGCCCTTGTTGCGAGTGCGGGGATGGGGAGAGAGAGCAGTGTTGCGGGGTATGGACGCAACTCTTGGACAATTTTCCTCCCTTGAAAATTGGTTGATAGTTCTCTGCTTTGGTATAGATTCCAGAGAAGGGGAATTAAATGAGGGGGGTAGGTTGGAGAAAGCGATCTCACAGGCGGTTTTAACAAATACTTATTGAGATATGATCCCATCGTGCCACAAACTCAACGCAAGAGGCTAGAGATCTGAGTGAGGCATCAAGAAGAATTTTCACTCAGAACCTTGTGTTCAATGGAACCATCATACTCTGATGGTTATGGATTTCTGGTGGTATACAGTTGACTTTTGTATGTAACGAGCCAAGAGGAATGGATGGGCAGTGGACAAAGTACAAGATCAGTCATGCTTTAGCCATGTTCAGCCTGATCTAAACCCTAAATTCACTGTAAAAGCAATAATTCCTCGTTGATTTCCTACCTCATGTTTAACAGGAGAAATGGTGAACAATGGCCCTTATCAATTCCATGCAGTTTGTCAGGAAACCTCTTTGGGCATTTAAGAGACTTGGATAGGCAGGGAATGGAAGAATATTGATTATGTGCAGACAGATGAGAGTTGATTTAGGTATCAAGTTCACCACAAACATTGTGGGCCAAAGGGCCTGTTCTTGTCCCGTACTGTAATGACAATAATAATAATAATAATATATCTTTTATTGTCATTGCACGTCAGTGCAACGAGATTTAGTGTGCAGCTCCACTGATGTACCAGAAAGGTAAATAAATACAATACATAAATAAGCAGGCTGAATTGATTGACGTGACCATCTGAGGGAGACTGTCCAACGGGTGTGGGTGGGGGGGCACTCATTAGGGCCTGTTCTTGTCCCGTACTGTAATGACATAAATCTACACAATGAATTAGGATTTATGGGTGTGGTTACAGTCAATATGTCAGTGAGTTTGACGAAGGGTTCCGACCTGAATCATCGCCTGTTGTTTCCTTCCACTGATGCTGCCTGACCCATTGAGTTCCTCCAGGATTCCTGTTTCTGTAATTCTTGTGTCTCTTTAAGATGTGTGGGCTTGTATGTTAATTGGCTTCTGTGAGTTGTAACTAGTGTGTAGGGAATGGATGCGAAAGATAGCATAGAACTAGTGTGAACAAGTGATCGATGGTTAGTGTGGACTCGGTGGGCAGAATGGCCTGTTTCAATGCCGTATCTTTCAATCAATCAAGTCTCTTCCCATCAAACCCTTAAACAGCACTGCACAACCCTATCACAGCAACAATCTACTATGGACTTTGCTTAGATTGTATTAAGTACTTGGATTTGCACGATTATGTTCTGGATATCTGGTATAACTGATCATTTATTGTATTATTGATTATTGTACATGTATTTATTGAGCTGTGGTTTTGCTGCAAACTTGTAGCAAGTAAGAATTTCATGATTCTGTTCCAATTCTGTTTTGACAATTAAACGCACTTCACCCAAGACTTGACTCTTGGATTCAAAACTCCGCAGGTTTTGAAAACTTTACCTGTTCACAATTGGGTGCAATGGAAAAACAGGATAACAGGTCCAAGATATTGTCAAACATCTGCCACTAACTTACATTGGTTGTATTTATACAAACTTATAGTCATAGCGTCATTGAGAAATGCCACATACAAAGAAGGCCTTTGGCTCACCAGCTCATTGCCAACTATCAATCACCATCAAAATAGCCAAACATTCTCGTACCAGATTCCCTCTTCTCCCCTCTCCCGTCAGGCAGAAGGCACAAAAGCTTTAAAGCACTTACCATCAAATTCAGGAACAGTTTCTTGTTACAGTGTTTGGTATGATTTAACTGGATTGCATGAAAACAAAGTGGTACACATGACAATATTAAACAAATACCAATACCAAATGTGTAGGAAGAAACTGTTGATGCTGGTTTAAACCAAAGTTAAACACAAAATGCTGCAGTAATTCAACAGGACAGGCAACATCTCTAACGAGAATGAATGGGTGACGTTTCAGGTCGAGACCCTTCTTCAGACTAATCTAAATATCAATACCAACCTGACTAATTACTAATGTCAATAAGTGTTGTAATCATAACCAATTGCAGCGCTGTGCCTGGTAGGAGGCTGGAAGTGCAACGATCAGGGAGCTGGCAGAATCAAGGGATATGGGGAGAAGGCAGGCATGGGTTACTGATTGTGGATGATCAGCCATGATCCCAATGAATGGCGGTGCTGGCTCAAAGGGCCAAATAGCCTCCTCCTGCACCTATTTCTATGTTTCTATGTCTCTACTTTCTTTGGAGATTCTAATTTTACATCTGAACTTGGAATAATACCAACATCTGACAGATCTATGTCTATGTTTTGCTCTTTGATCATATGGTTTATGTGCGGATTTCTGACGTCCTCCAATTCCACCAAGTACATCCTGGTACCACACACTTCTACTACTGTTCCCACCTCTGTTCCATTGTGCTGGAGTTTAGCGCTTCTTCTCTGCACTGGCTGTAAGCCTGTGCTGCCGGACAGGGATGGGACACTCGTGAGGGGATGGTGACGGAGACAGTCCAGTAGCAATTCAACAGCACTTGCAGCGCTGGAGACTCGGGTTTGATCCTGACTATGGATGAAACAGGAGGTCTGTATACATGCAGCAGCACAGTTGCCGAGAATGTTTATCGCAAGTGACCTTTGACAATTCCCATGATTCCTTGCGTTTTTCGGAATACCAAACTCGCCTATTTTAGCTGCAGTGACTGGAAAGTCATTGTCCACTGCTTCAGTGACATAGATAGCACCTACAGAGCCCACATCTGATTCTTCATGAGGCAGCCCAAGGCTGTATTGTAGATATTGCTGACCGAGGACCAAGAATAGCGAGGTGGCTTATGATCAGTACCAGTACCCAACACATACTGATGGAATTTCTTGATCCCAAAGATGATACCAAGGACTTCTTTCTCGATTTGTGCATAATTACGCTCACTCTTGGTAAGTGTGCGAGATGCAAATGCAATAGGTTTGCCTTGTCCATGTTCTATACATGTGAAATCACAGCTCCTACCCCTGAACTATATTCATCACAAGCTACTAAACGCATCACAAGCAAACTTTAACTCGCGGTTTGTATCGTAGTAAACAAGTAATGCACCACTGGTCAAGCTCTTCTTGCATGCATGCATTTGATTTGAAAGTGGATCATGTGTTGAAAGAAGAGTCGCAAATGAAACATTCCTTGCTTTCTCTGGGGCTAAGATGTTGGTGAGAGTTTCATAAACTTCAGGACCAATTTCAGTTAATAGAATGGCTTTCTTTTGTTCCTGGGTGGCCTTGTTTTGTGCTCTAACCTGTACTTGATCATCATCCTCTGTTTCTTCAGCTTCAATAGTGTGATTTACAATAAAAAAACATTTCCATTCGTTCACAGTACAAGGTAAAGGTTTTACGGTTCTTGTCGGAGGTCCCGAGTCGGCCTATGTATCCCAAAGATGCCATCTTGCCCCATAGACACAACACAAAGATAGCCTGACAAACACTCGACGATTTGTACAGCTGCTGTTTTAAACTACAGTCCTATGCACAGAAGGATTTGCGGCCTTTCGTGTCCAATAGACAATAGGTGCAGAAGTAGGCCATTCGGCCCTTCGAGCCAGCACCGCCATTCAATGTGATCATGGCTGATCATCCCCAATCAGTACCCCGTTCCTGCCTTCTCCCCATATCCCCTGACTCCGCTGTTTTTAAGAGCCCTATCTAGCTCTCTCTTGAAAGCATCCAGAGAACCTGCCTCCACTGCCCTCTGAGGCAGAGAATTCCACAGACTGACCACTCTATGTGAGAAAAAGTGTTTCCTCATCTCCGTTCAAAATGGCTTACTCCTTATTCTTAAACTGTGGCCCCTGGCTCTGGACTCCCCCAACATCGGGAACATGTTTCCTGCCTCTAGCGTGTCCAAACCCTTAACAATCTTATATGTTTAAATGAGATCCCCTCTCACCCTTCTAAACTCCAGAGTGTACAAGCCCAGCCGCTCCATTCTCTCAGCATATGACAGTCCCGCAATCTCGGGAATTAACCTTGTGAACCTACGCTGCACTCCCTCAAAAGCAAGAATGTCCTTCCTCAAATTAGGGGACCAAAACTGCACACAATACTCCAGGTGTGGTCTCACTAGGGCTCTGTACAACTGCAGAAGGATCTCTTTGCTCCTATATTCGATTCCTCTTGCTATAAGTCAAGTCAAGCATGATTTCCCCTTCGTAAATCCATGCTGACTTGGACCGATGCTGTTACTGCTATCTAAAATGTTCGGCTATCTCATCTTTTATAATTGATTCCAGCATCTTCCCCACCACCAGTCCGGCTAACTGGTCTATAAGGTCCAGTTCGCAAACAATTGCGATACAGCGTCGTATTTGCTGTTTAAAATGTTAAACAATGCTGCACTGTATTTAAAGGTTGAGTTCACAAACTCGATCTGATCCTTGTCGCCATTGTTAGATATTACGGCTTCAGCATGTAGATAGAAACAAGCACATGTTTTCAGTCCACGCTGTTGCCAGTGTAGGTCTTCTTTATTTTACAAAAGTACACTGCGCAAACTCTCACATATTCACCAGACTGACAAGATATTGAATATATCACGACACAAATCATACCATTCTAGTGCTCAGCACTCAGCATTATATACCCTACAGTTGAAACAGAGCCTGTACATCATTTCTAATGCACAGGAATGCAAGAGGCCAGAGAGAGTAGTGACCTCAGCCCGGTTCATCACAGGCACAGCCCTCGACTCATCAAAACCATCTACACCAGGAGCTTCCTCAAGAAGGCGGCATCGTTTATCGATGCCCACCATCTGGCCATGCTCTATTCTCACTGCTACTATTGGGCAGGAGGTACAGAAGGCTGAAGTCCCACACCACCAGGTTCCTACAACCATAAGGTTCTTGAACTGACCCACACAACCCTAATCCCATCTCAGCAACGCAACACCGTGGACCACCTCCTTCACTAGCATGTGCATTTTCTGGTCGTGTATTTTTAGTCTAATGTCTTACTTATTTGCATTTTTTTCCTTTTTTCTGCCTTGTACTTTATGTATAATTTATGTTTTTGCGTTTGTCTGAGTCTACATGCTTTTGATGCTGCTGCAAGCAAGATTTTCATTGTACCTTACCATACATGTGCACATGACTATAATGTCAACTTGACTCAGCATGCGGCTTGCATTACTAGAAGGAATATGTTTATACAGGGAGTGGCAACAGTAGGTTGTTGAGGCAAATAATGTAGATCTTAACATGGAAAACACTGGTACATGCGAGGGAGAAGGAAATAGAATTAAACCAAATCTCTAAAGTGAGCAAATTAAAAGAGGAAACAAAAAAAGGAAAAGATGCCGCTGCTTTTTATTGGAGAACTAAATCTTGGATGGGCAGCAAAAAAGAAAAATGAGCTGCAGCTCGCTAACGCGGAAGAATTTTACTCAAATTCAATAGAGGTGGCCAGGGACAACAGATAAAGTATAACCTGTACCAAGCAGAGTGTAGCATGCACACTTCACTAACTGTTCTGCCCTTGGATCAGAGCCCAGCGTAACATCCCAGGGGAAATTACTCAGAACTCTGACGCTCCTATTTCCTGCCTGGCTCTTCTCTGAGCGTACAAAATTATTTACAGTCTGGTATATATTATTTTACCTTGACAGAAATGAATTTTGATTGAAACTGCAAATCTTCAAGCAAGGAAAAAAATCGGTTCTATTTTTCACTTACGTTGAAGGTCACTGAATCCCATCTCATCAATAACCTTCTGTGTTTTGTAATGGTGAATGTTAGCAATGTAATAGAGTCTGATATTTCTTGATGGTAAAAAGTTCAGGCCCCTAAGCCACAGGAGAGGTATGAGTTGGATTTAGCGTGCTAGTTTCAAATTTGTTTTTATTTACTTGTACGCCTTTCTGAATTATACTGTCTTTTTTGGACCTGAAAGTAGATCCACTCCATCACCATTGCAAGCCACTGTCTAAACGGCCACATCAAGATCTGAATTTATACCACCTTTTGCAAGCTCAGGATCAATTGTTTACTGGTCACGGGCCAGTGTTGAGGGGCCAAATGGCCTCCTCCTGCTCCTATTTCCTTATGTTATCAAGTATGGCTGCTATGTAATAGGAAACATGGCAGTGAATCAGTGCAGAGAAAGATCCCATGAAGAATGGAGAGGTCATTACTGTTCCAGTAAAAGTATCTCAGAGATATTGGCGAAGTAGGGGAGGAACTCAGCGGGTCAGTCAGCATCTGTGGAGGGAATGGATAGGTTATATTTTGCGTCAATAAAAGGTCACGACTCAAGATGTCATCCTTCCAGTTCCATCCACAGATGCTGCCTGACCCGCTGAGTTACTCCAGCACTCTGTGAAACGTCCCTATCCATGTTCTCCATAGATGTTGCCTGACCCACTGAGTTACTCCAGCACTCTGTGAAACGTCACCTATCCATGTTCTCCACAGATGCTGCCTGACCCGCTGAGTTACTCCAGCACTCTGTTTTAACTCAGGATTCCAGCACCTTTAGTCTCTTGCTGTTGTTAAAGGAGAACAGTTTATACATCGGGGTGACATGATGATGCAACAGGTAGTGCTGCTGAGCGGGGACCTGTTGGCATTTACAAAATTATGAGCAACATAAATAGCGTAGTCACAGGTAGAGTAGTCACAGGTAGAGTAGTCACAGGTAGAGTAGTCACAGGTAGAGTAGACAGTCAGGACCCTTTCCCAGGCTGGAATTGGCAAATTCTAGAGGACATACTGTAGCTTTAGAGTGAGAGGGGAAAGTTTAAAATTGCTGTGCCAGATAGGTTTTTTCACACAGACCTGCACTGTATCACACCTGCACTGTATCAGACCTGGACTGTATCAGACCTGCACTGTATCACACCTGCACTGTATCACACCTGCACTGTATCACACCTGCACTGTATCACACCTTCACTGTATCAGACCTTCACTGTATCACACCTGCACTGTATCACACCTGCACTGTATCACACCTGCACTGTATCACACCTGCACTGTATCACACCTGCACTGTATCACACCTGCACTGTATCAGACCTTCACTGTATCAGACCTGCACTGTATCACACCTGCACTGTATCACACCTGCATTGTATCGGGCCTGCCATGTATCAGAACAGTCCTAAACAAAGATTAGGAAACATGGATTGCAACAAGTTACAAAAACAGAAACAGATCCGCTCAATGAGACTGGAATCCCGACTTAATGAGCAACAAGAAGCCTTAACTATACAATCTTCAAAATGAACACTTTGGATAATGAAGTGTTGAATAATTAGCATATAATATGTTAATGGAATCACTGGTGTAGATTTGTAGAACAGTCTTTTAAACAATATGTTAATTAGTGAATATGCTTTCCATCTATTGTCAGTAGTTGTTACATTGCCCCTCATTTCTACTTCCCTTTGTTCTTCTGGGAGCCCACATCCTCTTCAACTCATGTGTTCAAAAGAGTCTGAAGAAGGGTTTCGGCCCGAAACGTCGCCTATTTCCTTCGCTCCATAGATGCTGCTGCACCCGCTGAGCTTCCCCAGCAATTTTGTGTACCTTCCTCTTCAACTCATGTTGCCGTTTGGTTTCCATGACGTTGCTATGCTATTGGCTGCTGGTCATTGACTGGATGATATGGTCAACGGCTGGGGTCTAACCCTGGGCTGGACAAGTCACTGGCACATTGACCGTAACTTCCTCCTTGCTGTGGGAGTGAACTGTGTTCTTGTCAGTAACCTTCTCACCTTGGTGTTGGAGTTGTCCATCATGTTGACGTCATCTGCTGCATCCCTGCTGGTGAGCTTTAGTTTACTTTAGTTTAGTTTAGAGATACAGCGCAGATACAAGCCCTTCGGTCCACACTAACCAGCGAACCCCACACATTAATGCCAACATTCGACACACTGGGGGGAAATTTACATTTATACCAAGCCAATTAACCTACAAACCTGTACATCTTTGGAGTGTGGGAAGAAACCAGATATCTCGGCGAAAACCCATGCAGATCACAGGGAGAACATACAGACTCCATCCAGACAGCACCCGTAGTCAGGATCGCACCCGGGTCTCTGGTGCTGTGAGGCAGCAACTCTACCGATGCACCACCATGCCGCCCTCAGTCATGCTCCCCTAATACTCATTCATTACCACAAAAAACATTGTATTTCAACAGCAGAATGTGGTATAATGTCCAAAGTTGCTTCAGATTTTACTTACATGTGAGATAGAACAGTTATAGAATCACAGTCAGACTTATACAGCATGACATAAAGCCCTTCAGCCCAACTTGCCCATGCTGACCAACATGCCCCATCTACACTAGTCAGATACAGTGTGGAAACAGGCCCTTCAGCCCAACTTGCCCATGCTGACCAACATGCCCCATCTACACTAGTCAGATACAGTGTGGAAACAGGCCCTTCAGCCCAACTTGCCCATGCTGACCAACATGCCCCATCTACACTAGTCAGATACAGTGTGGAAACAGGCCCTTCAGCCCAACTTGCCCATGCTGACCAACATGCCCCATCTACACTAGTCCCACCTGTCCACGTTTAGCTCATATCCCACTAAATATTTCCTGTCAATGTACCTATCCAAATACCACCTCAGGCACCTTGTTCCATTTACCACACTGTTCTATGGAACTAATGCAGATTTGAATGCTTCTACGGGGAGGTTTAGTTTAGTTTAGTTTATTAAAGTCACTATGTACTGAGGTACAGTGGAAAGCTTTTGTTTGCATGATATCCAGCTCAAGAAAAGACTGCACATGAATACAATTAATCGTCCACAGATAAAGGATACACACACTTAATGCAAATATAAAAGTTCAGGGAACCGTTCCTTGCCCTCTCGACCTTCAATTCCCTTTCCCTGAGGGACGGGTGTGTGAAGTGTGTGTAAACCCTGCTCATCCTGTTCCCACCAAAATAGATATGAAATGGCCAAGCGGGAAATCTAATATTACAGCATGCTTTGCTATACTTTAAACTGCAAATATTTGTCAGTTGCAGCAGGGACCAATAATTGCTTTTTCAGCAATGCTGTGTTGAGGATAAGTTTATTTTTATAACTTATTGTTAGTCAGAGCAACGTTATCAAGCCTAGAAACATACAATGTTAAGCAAAGCGCCATCCAATCAGACCTAGGTTGCCTTAATGCCCAGAGAAAGACAGCGATGTTACATAAGGCCATTCAGCCTGTCAGGTCTATACTAGCCCTCACAAAACTAATCAAGCTAGTCCTTCTGTGCTGCCCCCTCACCACATCCCTGCAAACTGGAGGAACAGCACATATTCCACGGCTAGCTTACAACCTAATTGTATGAACATTGAATTCTCCAATTTTAGGTAACTTCAAAACCCTCTCCCACTTCCCCTGGAAGAAATGGCAAATGGAATAGTGTAGTAATAGGAATAAAGGTATGGTATATTTTCTTAATGGGGAGAGGATTCAAAAATCAGAAGTGCAAAGAGACTTGGGAGTGCTGGTGCACGATTACCAAAAGGTTAGCTTGCAAGTTAAATTGGTAGTCAAGAAGGCAAATGCAATGTTAGCATTTATTTTGAGAATATAAAAACAGGGATGGAATGCAGAGGCTTTATAAGGTACTAGTCAGACTGCATTTGGGATAATATAAGCAGTTTTGGGCCACATATCTGAGGAAAGATGCACTGGCAGTGGAGAAGGTTCAGAGGAGGTTTACAAGAATGATCCCAGGAATGAGTGGGTTAACATATGATGAGTGTTTGTCGGCACTAGGCCTGTACTCGCTGGAGTTTAGAAGGATGAGGGGACCTCGTTGAAACTTACAGAATAGTGAAAGGCGTGGATAGAGTGGATGCGGAGAGGATGTTTCCACTAGTGGGAGAGCTCCTGAAGGACCGTGTTGGGGCACTGGAGAAGCAGCTGGATGACCTCAGGGCCATCCGGGAAAACGAGAGTTTCCTGGACAGGACCTACAGTGAGGAAACATTTTTTCTCACAGAGAGTTGTGAGTGTGTGGAATTCTCTGCCTCAGAGGGCGGTGGAGGCAGGTTCACTGGATGCTTTCAAGAGAGAGCTGGATAGGGCTCTTAAAGATAACGGAGACAAGGGATATGGGGAGAAGGCAGGAACGGGGTACTGATTGTGGATGATCAGCCATGATCACATTGAATGGCGGTGCTGGCTCGAAGGGCCGAATGGCCTATTCCTGCACCTATTGTCTATTGTCTATTGGGAGCCTAGGGCCAGAAGCCATAGCCTTGGCATAAAAGGGCGTTCTTTAGGAAGGAGATATTGAGAAATTTCTTTAGTCCTTCTCTAGGGAGGTGAATCTGTGGAATTCTTTGCCACAGACGGCAGTGGAGGCCAAGTAATTGGGTATTTGTAAGGCGGGGATTGACAGATACCTGATTAGTGCAGGTGTCAAGTGTTAATGGTATAAGGCTGGAGAATGGGGTTGAGAGGGAAAGATAGATCAGCCATGATTGAATGGTGGAGTAGACTCAATAGGCCATGTGGTCTACTCCTGCTCCTATAACTTATTAGCATCAATAAGTTGAGTTAGTTCACACTGGAAGATTATATTGTTCATCAGTACATTAGGCATGGCAAAGAGAATAGAAACATGGTGCATTGTAAGTCTCCTTCCCATTCCCTCATTGAACTTAATGTCTTAGGTCTCCTCCATTGTCAGAGTGAGGCCAAACACAAATTGGAAGAATAGCATCTTATATTTCGCTTGGGCAGCTTACAACCCAGTGGTACTAATATTGAGGTCTGAAGAAGGGTCTCGACCTGAAACGTCACCCATTCAATCTCTCCAGAGATGCTGCCTGTCCTGCTGAGTTACTCCAGCAATTTGTGTCTACACAAGATATATTGGGAGATCAGTACGTCCTTATTTTATGAGAGATCTGTTCAAGAGTATGAAAATAAGCAACTCCACACAGATAGCAGCCGAGGTCAGGCTTGAACCCGGGACACTGGTGCTGCAAACCAGTAACTTTACAAGCTGCACCTCTGTGCCACCCGACTTAAATATCAGCATCCATTGTCTTAAATATACATGGTGACCAAGTCCCTACATCCGTCTGGAGCAGAGTGTTCCACAGGTTCACCTCCAGTGGGTGAAGACATTTCTTCCATCGCTGTCCTGAATGACCCATCTCTTATTTTGAGATTGGGATCCCTGGTTCTAGATACCTTAGCCAGGAGAAACATGGAATTGAAACCAGAATAGCACAGGAACTGACCCCTTGGGCCCACAATATTTGTGCCCAACATGATGCCAGGTTACAGGTATAATCACTGTGTTATTGATCTTTCCTCAATGACACACTCCAATGCCCCCTCCTATCACCCCAGGAATTAACACAGTGAACCTTTTGTACCCTCTCTCCACAGCAAGTGCATCTTTGCTACGATGGGAACACAATACTGACCACTATCCCATTCTGATTTGCTTTTTGATGATCTTCGGGACATGATTCTAGTTTGAAAGCACAATATAAATGCAAGTTGCTGTTACGGAGGTTATGGGTCTGGTTATGAGGATGAAAATGGATGTGAAGATTCGCTGTTTTCAAATTCATATCGGAGATCGTAGCTGAGCAGGAAGACGATGTTGATAATTTCTCCTCAAATAAACGCTGTTTGGTGGCAAATTAAATGCTTGCTGATGAATGCTTTTTGTATTTAATGCATGATTGGTTTCCGCAAGAAGTAGACAGCTATGCCAGCGTGATAAAGCTTCAATAGAAATCCACAAACATGTATGCTGGCTTAAAGTAATTTACCTAGTGCCTGTGATTCTCCTGGCTCTGGAACATCAGCTCATAGCTTAAAGAGTAAATGAATAGGAGGCTTTAGCCCACTGGAGATCCTGGCAACGAAGGAGATTCCTTTTAGAGTCATGCACTCACAGACGAGGCCTTTCAGCCCAACTTGTCCATGGGGACATAATTGTCTGGTTATTTTCTGGCATTTAGTCCATAGCCCATTAAACCCTTCCTATCCATATATCATATATCTGTCCAAATGTCTTTTCAAAGTCATAATTGTATCCACTTCTACAGTATCTCCAGCGGAACGTTCTGGAATACTCTGTGAAAACCTAGCGTCGGAGTTCCCTCATAGGAAGCAATGAAATTCCTTGTTGACATGAAGCTCAGCGAGTAAGCCATACACATACAACAACAATGGTAGGCAGGTTCCCAAAGAGGCCAAACCAATAGTAATGTCTCAGTGGGTGACTTTAACTTCCCCAATATTGACTGGGACTTGTTCGGAGTCAAAGGCTTAGAAGATGAACAGATCCAATAAGGTTTCTCGAAACAGTACGTGGATAGTCCAACCCAAGAAGGGAACATATTGAACCTTTTATAGTATTTTAGTTTAGTTTAGAGATACAGTGCGGAAACAGGCCCTTCGGCCCATCGGGTCCGCGCCGACCAGCAATCCCCGCACATTAACACTATCCTATCCTACACACACTAGGTACAATTTTTACACTTACCAAGCCAATTAACCTACAATCCTGCACGTCTTTGGAGTGTGGGAGGAAATCGAATACCTTGGAGAAAACCCATGTGGTCACTGGGAGAACGTACAAACTCCGTACAGACAGCACACGCAATCGAGATCGAACCCGGGTCTCTGGCGCTGCAAGCGCTGTAAGGCAGCAACTCTACTTCTGCGCACTGTGCCACCCAGGACCTTGATATGGGAAATGCTACTGGCCAGGTGACTGGTATTACAGTGGAAATATCTAAGACTGGAGAGCATAGATTTATGGTAAGAGGGGCAAAGTTTAAAAGAGATGCGAGGAGAATGTTTTTTTTTACAGAGATGGTGGTGAATGCCTGTAACACACTGCTGAGGGGTGATAGTTGAGGCAGGTATAATAATGACATTTAAGATGGATAGGCACATGGATATACAGGGAATGGAGGGATATATTGTAAACAAATATGTAAATAAGGTATTATTTGTTGGGAATGCAGCATGGGAGGGAGTTGCGGAGGGATGGTCTGAATGACCACCTTTTTGCCATTGTAAACATAAGCGTGAAAATAAAAATCAGCCCAGTCATTCTGATAAACTAATCAGAAGAAAGTTAAATTGCCAGATTGAACAGATCACATCTACAGATCAGCTTACAAAGCACATGTTGTAAACAAGGATGTATAAATAGCACAAGGTACACAAAATTGCTGGGGAAACTCAGCGGGTGCAGCAGCATCTATGGAGCGAAGGAAATAGGCGACGTTTCGGGCCGAAACCCTTCTTCAGACTGATGGGGGGTGGGGGGGGAGAGAAAGAAGGAAAAGGGGAGGAGGAGGAGGAGCCCGAGGGCGGGCGGATGGGAGGGTGGGAGGAGACAGCTAGAGGGTTAAGGAAGGGGAGGAGACAGCACGGGCTAGCAAAATTGGGAGAATTCAATGTTAATGCCATACGGACGCAAGGTCCCCAGACGGAATATGAGGTGCTGTTCCTCCAATTTCCGCTGTTGCTCACTCTGGCAATGGAGGAGACCCAGGACAGAGAGGTCGGATTGGGAATGGGAGGGGGAGTTGAAGTGCTGAGCCACCGGGAGTTCAGGTAGGTTATTGCGGACTGAGCGGAGGTGTTCGGCGAAACGATCGCCCAACCTCCGCTTGGTCTCCCCGATGTAAATCAGCTGACATCTAGAGCAGCGGATGCAGTAGATGAGGTTGGAGGAGATACAGGTGAACCTTTGCCGCACCTGGAACGACTGCTTGGGTCCTTGAATGGAGTCGAGGGGGGAGGTGAAGGGACAGGTGTTGCATTTCTTGCGGTTGCAACGGAAAGTGCCCGGGGAGGGGGTGGTGCGGGAGGGAAGGGAAGAATTGACGAGGGAGTTGCGGAGGGAGCGGTCTTTGCGGAAGGCAGACATGGGGGGAGATGGGAAGATGTGGCGAGTGGTGGGGTCACGTTGGAGGTGGCGGAAATGGCGGAGGATTATGTGTTGTATTTGGCGGCTGGTGGGGTGAAAGGTGAGGACCAGAGGGACTCTGCCCTTGTTGCGAGTGCGGGGATGGGGAGAGAGAGCAGTGTTACGGGGTATGGATGAGACCCTGGTGTGAGCCTCATCTATGGTGGCGGAGGGGAATCCCCGTTCCCTGAAGACCGAGGACATTTCCGATGCCCTGGTATGGAATGTCTCATCCTGGGAACAGATGCGGCGTAGGCGGAGGAATTGGGAGTAGGGGATGGAGTCTTTACAGGGGGCAGGGTGGGAAGACGTGTAGTCCAGATAGCCATGTGAGTCAGTGGGTTTGTAATGTATGTCGGTCAGGAGTCTGTCCCCTGCGATGGAAATGGTGAGGTCAAGGAATGGTAGGGAAGTGTCGGAAATCGTCCAGGTGTATTGGAGTGCCGGATGGAAGTTGGTGGTGAAGTGGATGAAGTCAGTCAGTTGTGTGTAGGTGCAGGAGGTGGCCCCAAAGCAGTCATCAATGTAACGGAGGTAGAGGTCGGGGATGGGGCCCTGGTACGTCTCGAACAAGGATTGTTCAACGTACCCGACAAAGAGGCAGGCGAGCTGGGGCCCATGTGTGTGCCCATAGCTACGCCTTGTGTTTGGAGGAAATGGGAGGAGTCAAATGTAAAGTTGTTGAGGGTGAGGACCAACTCCGCTGAGCGGAGGAGAGTGTCAGTGGCTGGGTATAGGTTGCTCCTCTGGTCGAGGAAGAACCGGAGGGCTCCGAGGCCATCCTGGTGGGGGATGGAGGTGTAAAGTGGTGTATAAATAGCACGTTGGGCCCTAGTCCTGAAGTTTGTACTGTTTTCTCATTCACACCTCTGCAGCATCCATTTGAAGCCTTTCAACAAGGTAATCTTACACTCACTGCTTACATTTCACACGGCAAGCATCGAGCACTGGGGGAAACCTGCAAATTATCCTCCAGAAGCCCACCTCCAGCACACAGTGTGCATCAGACTGTGGCCACAAGGTCATGGCAGCCTTCCAACCATTGGTAGACCAGTAACAAACATCTGACTCCCATCACCATCATGTGGAAAGGACCTGACTTTCTATCTCACCTCTCACAACCTGTAATACAAAACATTTCACTGATGAAATTCTTCTGGGTGGTAATATAGGGAAATGAGCCAGCTATCCTGTGCGGTAATCTCCCACAAACCCATCACCTTCACACTCAAGTAATGACATCTACTCAGTCTTGTTGTAGGGACTACTAGCAAAGGACTGACTACTCTATAAATAGAGTCCCTTCTCACAACCTCCAGATGTAACAAAGCACTCATGAGGGATTAACATCTATGGATTCATATCCAAACATGAATCAATGTCTTCATGAAAGTGGAGCATAGAAATTGAAATGTAGAATATTCATTGAACAGCTCAGCTGAGATTTAAGCCAGCACCAGACAAATGCCTCCCGTATGCAGTGGTGCCCAGTTACAACAGAAATCATGTCACTTCAGAACTTGGGATATTCATTACAATGCTTGTGGCCTCAACAACATTTAAAAGACACTTGGCCAGGTACATGGATAAGACAGGTTCAGAGGGAAATGGGCTAATTGCAGGCAAGTGGGACTAGTGTAGCAGGGGCATCTTGGTCTACATGGGACTAGTGTAGCAAGGGCATCTTGGTCTACATGGACATAGTGTAGCAGGGGCATCTTGGTCTACATGGGCATAGTGTAGCAAGGGCATCTTGGTCTACATGGGACTAGTGTAGCAAGGGCATCTTGGTCTACATGGGCATAGTGTAGCAGGGGCATCTTGGTCTACATGGGACTAGTGTAGCAGGGGCATCTTGGTCTACATGGGCATAGTGTAGCAAGGGCATCTTGGTCTACATGGGACTAGTGTAGCAAGGGCATCTTGGTCTACATGGGACTAGTGTAGCAGGGGCATCTTGGTCTACATGGGCAAGTTAAGGAGTCAAGAGCCAAGAATGTTTTATTATCATTTGTTCGAAAATGGAAGAATGAAATGTACTTGTAGCCGCATGACAGATATGTAAACAAGCTTCTCTCTGTGCTGTATGACTCTCTATGAGGCTACAAAACATCCTGCATGCTTGGCACCTCATTCTAAACATTCATTCCCTTGTCCACTGATGCAGAGACTACTGTAACATCCACTCCACTCACTCACCCAGCCACCTCTGGCAGCACCTCCCACACCCTGGTCTTTACCATGATGGAGGACAAGCAGTCAGGAGTGTCTGAAGGATCCCGACCCAAAACGTCACCTATCCATGTTCTCCACAGATGCTGCCTGACCCGCTGAGTTACTCCAGCACTCTGTGAAACGTCACCTATCCATGTTCTCCACAGATGCTGCCTGACCCGCTGAGTTACTCCAGCACTCTGTGAAACGTCACCTATCCATGTTCTCCACAGATGCTGCCTGACCCGCTGAGTTACTGAGTTATTTCACAAGCACACAGGTGCAGGGGAACGCCACCTTCTAATTGTTCCCCTCCAAGTCACACACCAGCCTGATGTGAAAATATTTGCCAATCTTTCACTGCTCTGCCTCTAGATGTTGCCACTCCCTCCTTGGCTGCACAGTGGCAGCATCTCGGACAGCAAGGTTCCAGCTGGAGGTGGTTGGATCAGCAGTGCCACCCAGATCCCAAAATATCATCAATGTATCTGCAGTAGGATCCAGCACCCTGCAGGGGGCAACAGCTGGAGAGGTTAGAGCAATGAATAATGGCAGCTACATGGTGATAATGCTGCTGCTCTCCTTCAGAACATTAATGAGGGGGATGTTACACCCCTGTAGGTGCAGGCTGGGTCTTTGTTTAATGCCTGATCTGATCAGCTGTGGCCCTGCACAATAACAAGGGCTCCTGCCACCGGGAGAAACAGACTTTGTGTCAAGTCCCTGGACTGGGACTCGAACCAACAACCTTCTGTTGGAATGCACAGTTCTAAACTGCTCGCTGCCCCATCCACCATCATAAGCTGGTGTGAAAATCATTTCATTGAGTGTTCAGTACGAGTGAGCGAGGAGAAAGGATGAAGGTGAACATGAGGGCATTCTGCAGCCAAGCAGAGGAGGACGTGACATTTTGGGGCGAGTAGTTGGTGCTGTTCACCGCCAGCTTTGTCGCACCTTGCAGAGGTTCTTATTTAAGAGTCTGCCGACAACCTGAGTGGCCAAGGTAATTATGCAGGAACAAATTATGCTGATGATGTGCAGCGCTTGGCTGAATAAAGAGTAGTGGTTACACGTCTGTGGAAGATTGGAAAAGGCAGCACATTAGAGCTCTGGTAGCCAGCACAGGTTTGCTGCTGTTGCAGCCTGGATTGTAATTCATGGAGAGAATGATCAGCGCTAGAGACAGCTGCAAGGCAGCCTCTGCCATCGCCAAATATGGCTTTTATGAGAGTTCAAAGCTGCAGCCACTCATCCGCACATTTTGATGGAGTCATTCTAATTTCAATTACCGTCAACAAGTGGGCAGAGAATATTTATCATGGAATAATAAATTGATCAAAGGAGCTCTGTGTTTGTAGGAAAGAACTGCAAATGCTGGTTTAAATCAAAGGTAGACACAAAATGCTGGAGTAACTCAGCGGGACAGGCAGCATCTCTGGAGAGAAGGAATGGGTGATGTTTAGGGTCGAGACCCTTCTTCAGACCCATCTTCTGTGAATGTTTCCTCGGTGGAAGAGTGGAATAGGGTGAAGGTTGAAAACAACCTTGCAGGCGGAAAGAGGAAAGTATTTGTGTCACGGTCACTATGTTAGAGGGCAATGTTGTCACAAAGAAGTCACAAAACACAGATATTACACGTGGGAAAAACAATCAGGGATTATCAGCCCAGAAAGCCAAGGGACTCTGGGCTCAGTGTAGAAATAAATCCAGAACATTATTTTGGTAAGGCACATACTTAACACGAAGGCGAAGCAGACAGATTGTGCTAAAATACAGATCCACAGTGATCACATGGAATAGCAGAGCAGGCAGTGGAGTACAAAGTCTCCTGTTTTCCTGCCCCTGCCCTTCCAGTGCTCCAGTTTGGGGTTCAAGTCCTGAACATGCTCACCTGTCTGTACCTGTATGTACCTGTCGTTGTGGGCAAATTGAATGACACACTGTAGATCTTCAGTCATAAAGTGATACAGTGCGGAAACAGGCCCTTCAGCCCAACTTGCCCACACCGGCCAACATGTCCCAGCTACACTAGTCCCACCTGCCCGCGTTTGGTCCATATCCCTCCAAACCTGTCCTATCCATGTACCTGTCTAACTGTATCTTAAATGTCCCAGCCTCAACTACCTCCTCTAGTAGCATGTTCCATACACCCACCACCCTCTGTCTGAAAAACGTACCCCTCAGATTACTATTAAATCTTTTCCCCTTCCCCTTAAACCTATGTCCTCTGGTCCTCGATTCACCTACTCTGGGCAAGAGAGTCAGTGCATCCACACAATCTATTCCTTTCATGATTTTATGCTCCTCTATAAGATCACCTCTCATCTTTGCTGAGACATCAGTGCAATGTACAGATTAACTATAAGTCTGACGCATGCCACGTACAGAAATATTCAGATGATCCAGCGATTGTGGCATGTGTAAGGAACGGGCAGGAGGAGGAATACAGGAACTTGACCAGTGCCTTTTGTGCCTGGAGTGAAGAGAACTGTCTCATCCTGAACACAACTAAGACTAAAGAGATGGTGGTTAACTTTGGCAGGTCCAAGCTCCCCCTTCAGCCGGTCAACGCTGCAGGGGCTGACATTGAGGTGGTGCAGACATATAAATACCTTGGAGTGCACCTTGATAACAAACTGGACTGGTCTGTCAACTCTGACTCCCTCTACAAAAAAGGCCAGAGCAGACTCTTTTTCCTCAGAAGGCTCAAATCCTTCAATGTGTGTAATGAGATGCTGCACATGTTTTACAACACTGTGGTTGCAAGTGTTATGTTCTACGCTGTTGTCTGCTGGGGCAACAGCATTAGTGCAAAAAACAACAAGAAGCTGGTCAAACTGGTGAAACGAGCTAGCTCAGTGCTGGAGGGGAGAGTAGACTCTGGGATGGATGTGCTTGAGAGGCGTATGAGGCACAAGGTGCAGGTCATCCTGAAAAACCCCGGGCATCCTCTCCATGTAATTCTGGAGAGTCAAAAGAGCACTCGGAACAACAACCGGCTCCTCTCCCTGCCCTGTAGAACGGAGCGGTTCAGGAGATCCTTCACCCCTGCAGCCATTAGATTTTATAATTCGGACCGCTAGGCTGTAGGGGGATGCATTCTGCAATTCTTAATTTTTAACTTAATTATTGGTCTTTTTAAGTATTTATTGCTCTCAGGTAGTGTCCACATTGTATTCTATGTATTTTCTGTCTGCGTTAGTTTTGAATCTGTGGGTTTGTTGGTTGGGGGCTTCTGGACATCTGAATTTCCCTGAGGGGATCAATAAAGTATTTATTATTATTATTAT
This sequence comes from Amblyraja radiata, assembly GCF_010909765.2. Lineage (NCBI taxonomy): Eukaryota > Metazoa > Chordata > Chondrichthyes > Rajiformes > Rajidae > Amblyraja > Amblyraja radiata. The sequence continues at coordinate 119,692 of NC_045990.1, forward strand.
TATTATTATTATTGAACAATACTGGGCACCTTGTCACAAGAACTGGGTAACAGTAAATGATCAACAGACAATCCATGCTCAAGTTGAATGGGCTTCACAAGGACAAGATGGACACAGCAACACAGACATTTCAATGGGAATTTCCTGCCAATTAACCAAGAGATGATTCTGCTGCTAATGGCTGAATATTGCTGGAGAGATCACTCTAGCTCATCCAGCGAGTTTATTGCCATTTCAATCATGTGTCCTGATGGGGAGCCAACCTAGACTCCAGACATACACACACGGACACAGGAACATACACACGCACACGGACACAGGAACATACACACGCACACGGACACAGGAACATACACACGCACACGGGCACAGGAACATACACACGCACACGGACACAGGAACATACACAGACACAGGAACATACACACACACACGAGCACAGGAACATACACACACACACGGACACAGGAACATACACACGCACACGGACACAGGAACATACACACGCACACGGACACAGGAACATACACACGCACACAGACACAGGAACATACACACGCACACGGACACAGGAACATACACACGCACACGGACACAGGAACATGCACACGCACACGGACACAGGAACATACACACGCACACGGACACAGGAACATACACACGCACACGGACACAGGAACATGCGCACGCACACGGACACAGGAACATGCACACAGACACAGGAACATGCACACGGACACAGGAACATACACACGCACACGGACACAGGAACATGCACACACACACGGACACAGGAACATGCACACGCAGACACAGGAACATGCACACGCACACAGACACACACACACACACAGAATCACACACACAGAAACACACACAGTACACGCACACCCACGTACTCACGTACACACCCACGTACTCACGTACACACACTATCCCTGAGTAAAAAGCCTCTGCTTTTTATAGCTCCAGTTTTGTCGTTAAATTGCAGCTTGAGAATTGAATGGAGAAGTTAATTATGTAAAATGTATTACACTGATGTTCTGCAAAGTCTTGATTACAGAAGAGTGATTACAGAGCTGATGTAAATGGGAGCGGGAGGGATGCAGAGCACCTGATGCCTTACACTGCTGGCTTTGCAAGTTGCTGTGGAATGTACAATTGCAAATCTTCCAGCTTCTGCCCTAAAGGATAATTTCACAAGTTGCCAGAAATAATTGCGTTGCGTTCGAGATTGTTTCAGTGCAAGCTCAGAAAATCCCAGAAAGCCTTTCTGCTGGGATCAGAGATCAGGACATCCTTCCCGGGAAGGGAGGTGATTCAAGGATAAATGGCCGCTGGGAAAGTCACACTTGGTAGGAAGAAGGCTTCAGGATTTATGGAGAAGTCATGATCTACTTAACATCTATTCATCCAGAAGACATGACCAGCAGCAGCGCAGCACCTTACTGAGTTGGAGTCACCACCCACTGTTCCACCATGAACTCACCACTGCTCCAATGCTGCCTGCTCCTGACTACTCTTCATTCCCTCTCACCTTGCTCTTTGCTTTATCCACCCCTCTATGCAGTAGAGAATGCTAGACACTGTCCGGCCTAATCTCTCCATAGTTGCTAATCTACCCATAAACAAGCACGAGTGGGTCCAATTTCCAGACAAATGTCTCTTTTCTCCTTTGTGTTGGTCACATAGATATAAACGAGGTGTACACTACACCACTCTGTCAATCTTGCACGGATTAACACCAATTGATTGAAAAATGGTAATTGTTCCCATTCGATATTCTAAATTCTATCAATCAGTACTGTTTAAACTCTTCCAAATAGGAATTGGTTTCAATAAGGTTAAATGTATGTATATGGCACTCTGCTTCCAATATCTATTTCTGTTGACTTTATTGCAACTAAAGTGCGGAAGCTGAGAACAATAGATATTATTAGTGCTTTGGCTTCTCAGGTGGAAATGCCAGAGATTCCTATAAATAATGAATTAACATTTTGATACATTAACCCAAAGTTAATCCAAAGGTCAGTTTCATGGAACATCTTAAATGCAGCAAGAAAGATAAGGGAGTGAATCCAAAGCAATGGGCCTTGGTGGCTGAAGGGAGTTAGAGCAGTGTTGGGCTGCAGGAGGTTACAGACATGATGGAGGGGGAAAACAAGGAGACAATCAAACAAACGGGATTGTCAGACAGGCAGAAACAGTCTCCTTGTAGAAGAAGGGTCAACATCATTGTTGTTGTTTAACCCAGAAGTCCGACACTTTCGACAGAGATAGACGTAGAGTTTATTTCATCAAGAACGATCCTGCCACCCTCTTCCCTCTCCCTCTCCCTCTCCCCCTCCCCCAAAGCAAATGAGACAGTTGCCACACTCTGCAATTAAATCCAACATATTTCACCAGTCTGCCAGCACGCTTATTGATTTTAATTACCTTGATTAATTCACTGCATGCCAACATAAACCAATCTGGGCTCACTTGCCAAAATGCTGTCGCCTATTTGACGGGATCTGAAGGGAGGGAAGACAGGAGAGTAATCTTCTGACTGACACTAGGGTGAGTGGAAATGCTGACAGAGAGAGGCATGACAGAACATTTAATCTGCACTCTGCCTCTGCTTCTTCCTCATCTGTCGTTCCCAACTCAAAGAACATTGATATTTCTTTGACCCTATGAATCCTGACTTTAAAATAAAATTGTTTTCTTTGCTTAAAGATTGTAATCATCATGATGTACTATTGACAGGGGATGAAAATCAATCCTTCAGCAATTAGAGAACAGCAAGGCTGAATTATTTTCTCTCCCGTTATATATGCAATGTTGATTGTAGATGGGTCTTAAATTTCAAATAGTTGTGGAAAAGTACACTCACTGGTGTTAGAAAGGCAGCAAATGTCTTGAGTGTGTTCAGTAGAGATCGCTGCTCCCAATGAAGTTGCTGCCCCACAGCTCCAGCGACCTGGGTTCAATCCTGCGTCCGGGTGCTGTCTGTGTTGAGTTTGTACGTTCTCCCTGTCACTGCACATTTTCCTCCACATCCACAGGCACCCAGGTTGATCGGATAATTGTCCCGTATAGGTGGATGGTAGAATCTGAAAACTAATTAGTTCAGAGATACAGCATGGAAACAGGCCCTCAGCACACCAAGTCCACACTGACCATTGAGCACCTGTTTTCACATTAGTTCCATGTTATCTCACTTTTACATCCACTGGACACAGAGGCCAATTACCCTACAAACCAGCCTGTGTTTGGAGTGTGAGAGGAAACCGGAACTCCTGGAGAAAACCCATGCAGTCACAGTGAGAACTTGCAAACTACCGGTGGGAGGGAGACCACAGCATAGTAGCCTGCTGTCCATCCACCGTCGCAGTCCCACCACCAACAGCAGCTGCTGGAACCGTCAGCGTGACTGGAACACGCGTGACTGGGCACATGGAACGTTTATATCTTTGGGAAGCATAAACATTGGAAATTTTCGTGTAAAAGGATTACAAATATTAATTTTATTATAACTTATTATTTATTCATTGAAGGTAGACAAAAATGCTGGAGAAACTCAGCAGGTAAGGCAGCATCTATGGAGCGAAGGAAATAGGCAACGTTTCGGGTCGAGATCCTTCATTTTCAAAAGTCTTAAATGGATTTTTAGATTTGCGAATGTGTTATATTAACATTTCAACTGTAAATTGATTTTCTTTTATATTTGATATTCTGAGAAGCAGTCAAAAATTAATCGTAAATTTATAACATTAGAATCAGCAAACAATTCATTTGTAAAGTTAATTATTTTTCCATTTTTAATTAGTTTTCTCCATAGTAAAGTGACATAGTCAGAGTCACAGAGACATAGAGACACGGAGTCATGGATCAGTCACACAGCTGTACGGAAACAGGTCTATTCGGCCCAACTTTTCCATACCAACCACGTTAGCATTCTCGGTAAGACCCATTTGCCTGCATCCGTACCCCATCTCTCTAAACTCTTCCAAACCCTACATGTGTTCACTTCGATAGCTTCCACTGGCAGCCCATACCAGATACACTGAATAAACACTTTACCCTGAAACCCTTCTTAAAGCTCTCCCTTCTCACCTTCAGCCTCTACCCTCTAGTTTCTGAATTCTCGAGCATTGGAGAAAGACTGGCCGTTCACTTTATCCGTGCCACTCGTGATCTCAATAAGGTTACCCCTCCTCCGCTCCATTAGAAAAGACCCAAAGGATGTTATGTGTCATTACTTCTAGAATAAAGGGGGGTGGGGGAGATGGTCATGTTAAGCAGAATACAAGAACATAGAAGAGTACAGCGTTTGAACTTCAGCTCCCAATGTTTGAGCTGAACATGATGTCAGTTAAACAAATCTCATCTGACTGTCAATGATCCACATCCTTCTGTACCCGGCACTTCCATGCGCCTGTCTAAAAGTATTTTAAATACCACGATCATATTTGCCTCCACCACCACCCCTGGCAACGCGTTCCAGGCCCCCACCACCCTCTGTGTAAAAAAACTTGCCCACACATTAAAACTTCCCCCTCTCATCTTAGAGCTGTGCCCTCTCATGTTGTACATTGCTACTCTTCCACCTCTCAGCTTATAGCTGTGCCCTCTCATGTTGTACATTGCTACTCTGCGAAAAGGTTGTGAGTGTCTACACTATCGATGTCTCATAATTGTATAAACTTCTAATGTTCCAGACAAAACAATCCAAGTCTATCCAACCTCTCTCTGGAGCTGAAAACCTCTAATCCAGGCAGCATGGTGCTGGTAAACCTCCTCTGCACCCTCTCTAAAGCCTCCACATCTTTCCTGCAGTGGAGCGACCAGAACTGCACAATATACTATAAATGCCGAGCCAAGGTTGTCGTGAAGTGAAGAGTTCAATAATATAGATATATTATTATATCCAATAGTAACTGTAATAAGATCAGGTCCGTGGGCTCTGTGAGCGGGTGGGGAGAAGCAGCTGTTAAGATTCTCGTGGGCTGTGATGGAGGCAGTAAATTATGCAAATGCATTAATGCTCAAAACAAAAGAAGATTTCTGCGAGATGTTCAAACTAGCTAATTTAATGTGATGAAATATCGCTTATTTCCCAAAGGGACTGGTGCTCTATTTGTCTAAGAAATGGAGACATGCACAGCATAAAGGAAAGGGCTTAAACAATGCCAACATATAACCAACCTGAGCAACTGAGCAAGGTAGAGGACAGGAGAAAAGTATCAGCAGAAAGCAATGTATCTGAACAGGAAATAATTTCCACATGAATAATTTTATATTTACATTGGATATAGGGGGTGGTTGATAGAAAAGTTGCATCATTGAAAACGATTGTGAAGCAAAATAAGGAAATGATAGATGTTGAATATTAACTTATCTCAGTTAAGGAAGAAAATAGCTTCCCAAACATCTGAAAAATATAGAAATTGAGTCAGGGATAGAGTTCCCAAACCTCACAACTACAGAAATATCGACAAATAAAATAATGGAATTGCAAATCTTTAGGTCCTGACGATTTTGATCCCAAGATTCTAAGTGAAGTGAGAAATGTCCATTGCTGTAACTAGAATCTTTACAATTTACAACACCATGCCTGCCTTTAAGTACAAAGTGACTGAGGTATTTAAAATATTCAGTTGTTCAGAGAGAGTTGGTGTTTTGGTCAAACATGGTTTTTTATGAAGAATTCATAGCAGTGTTGACAGGGTTGGCACTGGCCACGTTAATGGATCTTTAAACCCATTTAAACCCATCACTATTGTCTCCCAGCATGTAGTGGGACTGCGCAACAGGTCAAAGTTCCCTCGGGTTGGGTCTGGGATTGTGTCACAGGTCCATGTTCCCCTGGGGTGGGTCAGTAATTGCTCCACGGGTGTTGGTTCCCCCGGGTTGGGTCCGCTGCAGGAGGGAAGACAGCATCGTAGAGAAGAGACCTGCATATCTCTCCACCTCATCCTGACTCGCGACCAAGGTTTTTCCTTACAGTTTCCTGGTACTGGATTGGGCTGGACATTGCATTGGCCCCAGGTTCCAAAAGAGGGCTCTTCAATCTTTCACTGATGCTGCCTGCCTGACCTGCTGAGTGTTTTCAGCATTTTCTGTTCTTTCAAATTTGCAGCATCAGCAGTTTGTTTAATTTTCAAACACAGGACTAGTGTTGAGGTTCAGATGTGGTGCAAGCAGATGTGGTGCAAGCAGATGTGGTGCAGCAGGTGTGGAGGCCAAGGAGGTCTGGGGACAGATGCAGTGGTCTTTGCTGTGCCTCATTCCGTACAGCTGTGCACCGTGGGGATCTGCTCCAGCTGTTGACAGATCGCCACTGGGAGATAAACGTCCCTGGAACTCTTTAGCCGAGGTGTTATTGAGTGGAATTTGTCACATGCACTGATGGTGTGAGATCAACACAAGGTTTGACTGGTCCCAACCCAAAACATTATCTGTTCATCCCCTCCTCAGATGCTGCCTGGCCCACTGGGTTCCTCCAGTACTTTGTGTTTTTGCTCAAGATTTCAGCATCTGCCGTCCCTTGCATCTCCAAGATTATTCAGCATTCAGAAAGTGGGACGATCCAAGGCTTTCTTTACATCCGCTGGATGTGAAGTGTTGATGAAATATGTGAATGGTTACAGCACAGGAAGCCATTCGCTCCATAAAGTCCATACCAGTTCCATGTAAATAAATCCATCTAATTCCACACTCTCACTCCCTTGCAACAGACTTGCAAATTACATCCATTTAGCTACCATTTAAATGCTGCATTGAAACTGCATCCATCACTTTCCCTGGCAGAACATTCCAGAATCCATGCATTTAACGTGTAAATACGACTTTCCATGTGTCACTTTTGACCAATCAACTTCATTCTACGTCCTGGATATTGACCTTCTCTGCACTTTACTAAGTCTCTGTGATTTTAAATCCTCTCAACGACCCTCGACCCCAGAACAAATACAATAACATTGCAACCACAGGTAATGAAGTATGTTCAGCTCCTCCCATCTCTCCCGTGTTTCACCCACTGGGGAAGGGCAGTGGGGGCCAAGTCTGCACTGCCCACTGCAAATGCAGAATCCTTGAAACAGTGTGTTTGTTGCTGGAGTGATTTAGGAGCCGCCATCGAGAGTCATCCTCACCTATTTCAGGTCATTCTAATGAGGCATTAATCTACAATTTCAGGGAAATGTTTCATAAGACACATCTCCCTCACTTGGTCCACTATTGTTCCACTATAAAACTCCCTCTTCATGTAGGAGATGCAGGTTCAGAGAATATCACACCAGCAGCATACAGAAGTTATGGGTCAAAGGCGGCTACAGAGAATAGCAAAGGATTGGAGTAATGTTCCACAGGGACTGATGTTAAGGCCACAATTTACATTAATGGGTTGAACTAGAGAATCAGAGGCACGATTCTGACCTTTGTGAATGTCAACAAACAGTAGGAGGGACAGTTTATATGGATGCAGAATGCAGATGAGTGTAGTGGTTGAGTTACTGGACAAGTATCTGTGGAGCTGGACTGTTGATCCAAGGATAGACAGCTCAAATTCAGCTCGGGGAATTTAAATTCAAATACTCAAAGATATTGGAATAAAATTTTTGTTTCACTAAAGGTGACCAAGGGACTGCTCTTCTGTTGCTAAAAGCCCATCTGGTTCATCGATGTTCATCGAGAAAGAACCCTGGTGATGCAGCCAGACTGCCAGCGACAAGGTGACTACCAACTCCGCCCAAGCCATTTGTTACTCCTCTCAGTTCAAGGACAATTACGGAAGGACAATAAACTCCGACCTTGCCTGCAAAGTTTACCATTCACAAGCATGACAGGTCCAAAAACTTAAGGAGGCCACTCTGCCCTGCTGCCTGTTCTATCGTCCTGTAAGATTCCAACTGAGCCTTTATTCCAGCGCCACTTTCTTACACTAATCCCTTGATTCTCTCGATATCTAAAAATCATCTACTCAGCGATGAGCTTCCTCTGAGGAAAAGAATTCCAAAGATTCACCAAACCACTGGGTGAAGAAACCTGATTTCAATGCAGCCATTTATCACGAGAGCCCTGCTCCTAACCCTTACCCCTCCCCTTACCCCTCCCCTTACCCCTACCCTGCCCCTAGTCCTGCCCCTAGTCCTGCCCCTAGTTCTACCCCGGCTCCCAACCCTTACCCCTCCCCTTACCCCTGCCCTGCCCCTAGTCCTGCCCCTAGTCCTACCCCTAGTCCTACCCCGGGCTCCCAACCCTTACCCCTGCCCTGCCCCTAGTCCTGCCCTAGTCCTACCCCGGCACCCAACCCTTACCCTCCCCTTACCCCTGCCCTGCCCCTAGTCCTGCCCCTGGTCCTACACCTACCCCTACACCTACCCCTACCCCTGCCCTGCCCCTAGTCCTGCCCCTAGCCCTGCCCCTAGTCCTGCCCCTAGTCCTGCCCCTAGTCCTACCCCTAGTCCTGGCCCCTAGTCCTACCCCTAGTCCTGCCCTAGTCCTACCCCGGCTCCCAACCCTTACCCCTCCCCTTACCCCTGCCCTGCCCCTAGTCCTGCCCCTAGTCCTACAACCCTACCCTGCCCTGCCCCTACCCCTAGTCTACACCTACCCCTACACTTACCCCTACCCCTAGTCCTGCCCCTACCCTGCCCCTAGTCCTGCCCCTACCCTGCCCCTGGTCCTGCCTCGGTCCTGCCTACCTTCACTTCTTCTATATCCTGAATAGAATAGAATAGTTTATTTATTGTCATTGTAACATGAACCATGTACAACAAAATTTTAAAATTCATCAGTCACTGCTTGGAATGAACTTGGTGACTGAGCCTGCACGGCACACAAGGTCATTCAGCTCATTGTGTTTTGACATCTGTTTGACAAAGCAATCCAACCATCCCACTGCTCTGCCCTCTACCTGCAGCCCTGCAAATGGAATCCCTCTCCATGAGAAGGCAAATTCCATTATAGTTGGTCATACGTTATGCTTTTTTAGGCAACGTACGTCCCTGTAAACTCTTGTTGACATTTGTACGCAAGGCAACATCCATTTAATTTCCAATAAAGTTTAACAGCAAAAAATTAAAAAACATTACAAATAACCGGTGGGCCAACATGTGCCATTGAGCTTGCCCTGAGTTCTATGTGGTGTTGTTGGTCATGCGTGTCCTGACATTAGCGCTGAAGAGTGATCATGTTCTCCAGTGCAACAGGATCATCAGCTACACACTGGCTCCCTGTAGAAGAGGACCATGCAGGACAATGTGGAGCTGCATCAGATACATCGGCTTTATAACCTCCTTCTGTCCTGTGTCATTTCCTCATTCCCACATATTTCATTTTAAGACTCTTAATCAAATAGATACAATTCCTCAAGGATGTGTGATGGAGGATATACTGTCATTGTTGGGAAGGAACAAACATTGATGCAACCTGTTTTAACCTTCACCGGAGCTGAAACTCTTTTTGATGAATAGTCACTGCCATTTCTTATCCAAGTGTGGCAGACAATTTGTGTACAGAAAGATCAAGAGACAGTGACAAGCTGTTCAATCTGGTTCATTTCTGAAGCTCCTGACCCAAGAAAAGCTCTCTGCTCAACTTTGGAAAAGTGCACTGGCATGATTTTATATCTGCAGTTTGGCATCTCACACAGAAGGCGACATCAACTCTCTCGGTGTTACCCATGTTTTAGCACAGGTCATGGGATTAGGGCCAGTCTGGCCATCTGCTCAAGCTCCAGGGTGAACTCGTGATCCTCTGACTAACAGTACTGCTAACCTTGCCACAGTCTACATCTTTGGAATAACGCAACATTATCAATAATAACAGCCTAAAGCATAGGAAATTTCAGACCAGGAACTCAAGGAACTTTACCTCTGTTGTGCAAAGTTCACCAAATATGGCTGTTTCATTCATCCTGTAGTAATTGCCCCTGCTGTATGGATCAGAGGTCATGTTTATTGTCACATGTATCGAGGTACAGTGGAAAGCTTTTTTGTTGCGTGCTATCCAGTCAGCCGAAAGACTATACATGATTACAATCAGCTAGCGTGCAGTCCTAACCACCCATCTACCTCATTGGAGATGCTTTTTACTGTACATCACTTGGCAGTAATAAAGTAAACTATTGTCATGTGTGCCAAGATAGTAAAAGGCTTGGTGTTGGGTACAAATTATACAGTACATGTATACATCACATTGTGCAAAAAGAGAAGTAATTGGGTGCAGAATATTGTGTTACAGTTACAGAGAAAGTACAGATTTTAAAAAAGTGCAAGTGCTGTAACAAGGTAGATTGGAAGATCAGGATTTGATTGGTAGCATATGAGAGGTCTGTTCAAGTTTACAATAAGGAAGTAGTGGTGCATGCTTTCAAGCGTTTATATCTCCTGGCCAATGGAAGAATGACTGAGGTGTAGGAGTCCCTGATTGTGGTGACTGAGGCAAACCACAGTCACAGGTTATGTGGATGTTGTAATGGAAAGGTCAGTTCAGCCTCTCTGTTGGATCGCACTAAGGGTGTTGTTCACCTGTGTCCATTTAATGAGACAACGTCATACTGTGTAGCTTGGCAGAAGAGAAACACATGCACACAGCGAGACATACTCTGAGTACTGTGGAGGAGGAACAGACAATATTCAAATAATGTAAAATGCAATACAATATACTTGCCATTAAATCATTGCAGCTTTTATGCAATTCTGACAATTGGTGACACTTAAATAAATATTTGAAGCTAAATACATGGGGCAGGAATCATGACACAAATTCATTTAGAAAGAGCAACATCTATTCCAATGTCCTTAAAAGAAGGGAAATTTATACTTTGAATATTGAGAATTATAGAATGATTTATTCTCCCACCACTGTGTGAGCAGCGCAGTGTAGCATGTCAACATTCCTTTGTATAATTGGTTTGAATGTGAGAGTGCTGTAAAAAGCTCCAGAGGGTATTTGAGAAATTGCTTTTTTAATGGTATTCTGTCAAAAAAGTTGAAAAATGCTTATTTTACTATCTGGCCTCAGAAGTGTCTCTCTGGGTTGTGATCTGATGAAGGCATTACAACCTGTTATATTTAGTTGCTGCAAGGTGTAATCACAGGCCACGCCCTGAGGTTCCTATGTTGACTGTGCTGTTCATGGAATGGGGCCTTCCTTCAGAGGCCATTCATTCCAATGAACATAACGCAGCACAGTGGCGCAACAGGTAGAACTGTTGCCTCACAGCACCAGAGACAGGTTCCACCCTGACCTTGGATGCTGTCCGTGTGGAGTGTGTACGTTCCCTCTGTGACTGTATGGGCTTCCCCCGGGATTCCGTTTTCCTCCCTTGTCCCAACCACACGCGAGTTGCAAAGTTTCCCCTTGTGTCAGGTATGTGGTAGAATCTGGGGGAGTTGATGGGAATGTGAAGAGATTTAAATGGATTGGAATAGGATTAGTATAAGAGGGTGTTCATGGTTGGTGCAGATGAGGTGAGACAGCTTCTGTGCTGTAGCTCTCTCCAACTCTATGACACGTGATATGGACAATCCAAACATCTAGTCTTGATATTCAATGGCACTACTGTTGTGAAGGTCACCAATGATCAGAAGCTCAACGTGTGAGGTTGGGTCCGCGATGGTGAGGGACTCATCACTCAATACTCTTTGGGCTTCCCACCATCTTCAAGACACATCTCAATGTGATCTTAGCTCCACACTTGCCTGGGCCAGCACCACTCGAGCATCTCTCTAGGCACCGTCCAGAAAAAGCAGTATCCCATCCATTCACTCACCCCACCCCACCCCACCCCACCCCCACCCCACCCCACCCCACCCCTACCCCACCCCACCCCACCCCACCCCACCCCCACCCCACCCCACCCCACCCCACCCCACCCCACCCCACCCCACCCCACCCCACCCCACCCCACACCTACACCCCCCACCCCCCCCCTCCCCACCCCCCCCCAACCCCACCCCCCCCCCCACCCCCACCCCCACCCCCCCACCCCCACCCCCCCCCCCCCCCACCCACCCCACCCCCCCCCCACCCCACCCACCACCCACCCCACCCCACCCCCACCCCACCCCACCCCACCCCCACCCCACCACCCCACCCCACCCCACCCCACCACCACCCCACCCCACCCCACCCCCACCCCAACCCCAACCCAACCCCACCCCAACCCCACCCCACCCCACCCCACCCCCACCCCACCCCCAACCCACCCCCACCCCACCCCCCACCCACCCCCACACTAACCCCCCCCACCCCCCCCCCACCCCCCCCCCCCACACCACACCCCCCCCCCCCCCCCCCCCCCACCACCCCCACCACCACCCCCCCCACCCCCACCCCACCCCCACCCCACCACCACCCCACCCCCACCCCACCCCACCACAACCCCACCCCACCCCCACCCCCACCACCACCACGCCCACCCCACCCCGACCCCACCACTACCCCACCACACCCCCACCCCCCCCCACCCCCCCCCCCCCACACCCCCCCCCACCCCACCCCACCCACCCCCCCCCCACCCCCACACACCATCCCACCCCACACACCCCCCCCCCCCCACACTCACCACCCCACCCACCCACCACCCCACCCCACCCCCCCACCACCCCACCACCACCCCACCCACCCCCCCCCCCCCCCACCCCACCCACCCACCCCACCCCCCACCCCCCCCCACCCACCACCACACCCACCCCACCACCACCCCATCCCCCCACCCCACCCCAGCCACCACCCCACCACCACCCTCACCCCCTACCCCACCCCACCCCACCACCACCCCACCACCACCCCACCCCCACCACCACCCCACCACCACCCCACCCCACCACCACCCCATCCCACCCCACCCCACCACCACCCACCACCACCCCACCCCACCACCACCCCACCATCCACCCCATCCCACCCCACCCCACCCCACCCCACCCCACCCCCACCCCACCACCACCCCACAACCACCCCACCCCACCACCACCCCACCCCACCCCACCCCACCCCACCACCACCCACCACCACCCCACCCCACCCCACTCCCACCCCACCACCACCCCACCACCACCCCATCCCACCCCACCCTCCACCCCACCCCACCCACCCCACCCCACCACCACCCATCCCACCCCACCCCACCCCATCCCACCCCACCCCACACCCCACCCCACCCCACCACCACCCCACCCCACCACACCCCCCCCCCCCCGTGTTATGCTGCGCCCCCTCCGCCCAACGGGTCCCACGGTCTAGAATACATTAAAAATCTCCTGGTTGCAATCCAACTAATTCTCAGGCAATCGCTCATCTCAAACATTGTTGTTGTCTGAGCTGTAGCCCCTCCATTCCCACCTCACCCTATAACCTCCTCAAACCCCCCATCTCACCCTTTAAACCCTCCCCCCCCCGCACTCCCCATCCCACCCTGTAACCCCCCCCCCCCCCCACCCATCTCCTCTTACTCTGTGCCCGTTCTCAATCCAGGTCACAATCTCAGAGCAGGAAAGATTCCCTTGGCCCTCTTGCCATTATTTACTTTTCAACCAACTTCCCACCGAATGAGACTTCATCCTCTATCTTTCCTTCTGATGTAGAAAGAGGCCATTCAGCCCATCAGGTCAATGTGCTTCACTGTCTCAGGGTCTATCCTTCCACAGAGACACACGGTAATTTCTAGTGGCAACACTAGTTCCATGTTATCCCACTTTCTCATCCACTATATACACTAGGGCCAATTTATAGAGGCCAATTAACTAACAAACCCACACGGTTTTGGCATGTGGGAGGAAACTGGAGCACCCGAGGGAAACGCACATGGTCACAGGGAGAACGTGCAAACTCCACACAGTCAGAGGTAAGGATTGTTCCGGGATAGCTAGAATTGTGGGGCAGAAGTTTGACTAGCTTCACCACTGCCACCCAGTTAACAGTGAGGTTCATGCCAGTACCCTGATTAGATGCTGCATGTGGCAGGGGCAGCATGTCAAGCCACACATACAGAAGTGTGGAGATTCACACATTCCTGGTATCATGGCTCCTGTTATTTAAATGCAAGACTCCAATAAAACGTAATTCTAGGGAAACACATCAAACATTTCTGAACATGTTCAAGGAAAAGGACAAAAACAAACTGCTCATCAACTGGCAAAGATGCTGCCTTGCAGTAAAGTGGAAATCAACTCGGCATCAGAAGATTTGGCCAACCAAAGTGTAGGCATTCCTTTATTTATATTATTGTTTTATTGACAAGCTCATTATCATAGTTGAGGTGATAACAATAAACAGCCTCCACACATCAGAAAACAAAGTAATTGAAGCCAAGAATGTAGTGAACATTTCCAACTGCCAAGCTAACATTTGAAAAGGGAATAAATGAAGGATACGGTGAAATAATCCAATGTTCTAATCCATGATTGAAAACATCTACAGCAGGAAAACACCCACAGGCTGCACCTTCTGTACCAAGGGAGAGATCTCCTACTGCCAATAGACACAAAACGCTGGAGTAACTCAGCGGGTCAGACAGCATCTCTGGAGAAAGGGAATGGGTGACATTTCGGGACAAGACCCTTCTTCCCATACTTTTGACAGACAGCACACTCCGACTGCCTGAAACGGCCTCCACATCAAGACCCAATATCTCACCCTGCCCCATTCAGAGACCATGACTCCGGCCAGACACAATGTCCAGCCAGACACAATGTCCAGCCAGACACAATGACCAGCCAGACACAATGACCAGCCAGACATAATGACCAGCCAGACACAGTGACTCCAGCCAGACACAGTGACCAGCCAGACACAATGACCAGCCAGACACAATGACCAGCCAGACACAATGAATCCAGTCAGACACAATGACCAGCCAGACATAATGACCAGCCAGACACAATGAATTCAGTCAGACACAATGACCAGCCAGACACAATGACCAGCCAGACACAATGACCAGCCAGACACAATGAATCCAGTCAGACACAATGACCAGCCAGACACAATGACCAGCCAGACACAATGTCCAGCCAGACACAATGACCAGCCAGACACAATGAATCCAGTCAGACACAATGACCAGCCAGACGCAATGACCAGCCAGACACAATGAATCCAGTCAGACACAATGACCAGCCAGACACAATGACCAGCCAGACATAATGTCCAGCCAGACACAATGACCAGCCAGACACAATGACTCCAATGAGAGACCATGATTGAATCTTCGCCAACGAGAGGCAGTGCCCGTCTCTCTCCCAATGAGGGGCTGTGACTCAGTCTCCTCATCATTCAACAGATCATGACTGAGGGCACACTAACCATGGGTTTATGCTGTGAAGGTGGAACCACGGCCCAATCAAACCTGCCACCACCTCATGGAATGACAATGTACTACATTCTGCTCATATTTCTCCCAAGGAAGTAGTTTGGGTATTTTGGTGGATTTTACAGGGAGTACGTGCAAACTCCACACAGACAGCACCCGAGGTCAGGATCGAACCAGAGTCACTGGAGCCAAGGCAGCAACTCTAACTGTTGCAGCACCATCATTTCTGATTGGCTTAAAGCCATCAACAAGTCCATGTTTTACATCCAATGAAATGGACAGGACAGGAATAAAGAACAGTTTGTATTCATTGGACAACATTTACATTTTACAAGTGTGTAAAGCACATGGACAATATTCCGTTTATGAGTGTGCAAAGCACAGACAGTATTCACAGTTATCACATGTGCAAAACGCTGACATCATTCACAGTTTATAAGTGTGCAAAACACACTGTCAGCGTTCACAATTTACGAGTGTGCAAAGCAGTTCACACCTGATTAAGTACTGAGTACCCTAATGTTGCAAGGTCCAAAACCTTGCTGTACTGCCCCCTCAGCATTATTCCACAAACTCATGACTCTCTGAGAGAAACCAAATCCACTTACCTCAAATGGGCAGTCGTTGCATAAATAACGAGTCCTGGTTCTTGATTCTCCCGGAACTTGGACAATCTGAAATCAGATCCAGAGTGGGGTAAATTCAGGGAGCTGACCTCATACAAGAGAGGTCAGACAAAGTGTTGCTGACACCATTTCTCTCCCCATTGATGCTGCCTGCTTTGCTCAGTACTGTCAGCATTTTCAAGCCGTATTTCAGATTTCCAGGGTTTTTTTTTTCTTCATTCTAAAATTTATTCTTGGCCTGTGTGCATCACATGACCCTGAGGGTCCATAAAGTTACCCCATTGAAAGACCGTCAGACAGCACAGAACATGGCCTTAGGCCCAAACCTGCCATCAAGCACCTATTTAAACTAAACCTACACTAATCCAATGTTATTCTCTCTGGAATCCCTTCCAAACCTCCTCAGAACCTACTCCAATGCAAAGAAACCCTTCTTGACCAAGGAGTTCAAAACGATTCACTAGAACCCAGCTCCCACTAATGTTCTGCAGCATGGTATCAAGTTTTCCATCTTGTTCTATTGCATCACCTTGTGATAAAGACTATCTGATTTTGAACTATTGGGCTAATCAACATGGAAACAGGTCATTTGGCCCACTGTGTCTGTACTGACCATCAAGCACTCAATCCTACTTTATTTCCCCACATACCCATCAACTCCTCTATGATTCTCCCACTCACCACACATTGGGGGCAATTTAAATTAAGGGTCGGGAACACCTGGGGACAGGAACACCTGGGGGCGGGAACACCTGGACTCGGGAACACTTGGGGTCGGGAACACCTGGGGGCGGGAACACCTGGATTCGGGAACACCTGGGGGCTGGAACACCTGGGGGCGGAAACACCTGGAATCGGGAACACCTGGGGGCGGGAACACCTGGACTCGGGAACATCTGGACTCGGGAACACCTGGGGGCGGGAACACCTGGACTCGGGAACACCTGGACTCGGGAACACCTGGGGGCGGGAACACCTGGACTCGGTAACACCTGGACTCGGGAACACCTGGACTCGGGAACACCTGGGCGTGGGAACACCTGGACTCGGGAACACCTGGGGTCGGGAACACCTGGGGGCAGGAACACCTGGGGGTGAGAACACCTGGACTCGGGAACACCTGGACTCGGGAATACCTGGGCGTGGGAACATCTGGGCGTGGCAATGTGGGTGGGTTTGCGTCCAGACTGCCTGTACATTCCCACTACCAGGATCCCTGGAAAATTATATTCTGTGAATGCGTGAAATGAATGAGAAAACAAGGTGCTTGGTACTAGTCAGAGTAGCATGCAGGTAGGCAGCTAGCCCGGAATGGGCAGGGGTAATGGCCAGGCTGATGTAGTGTGCAGTACACAGCCATCTGGAATCTCTGAAACATTGTGATCACAGGAAGTAATAACTACTTTAAAAAATGCTGGAAAATTGAAGCTTTGACTGGATCCACGGCAGTCCTGGAGGGGTTTTCAATTTCTCTTTTTGTTCTTATTTCCGTGAGGTGTGAGGTTTGTGTGGGAGCTGACTGATATATTTTGTGGTTGCTGTAGCCCAAGGCGTTGGGCTTTCTACACTGCACACCCCGTCAATGGGAGATGCTGAAGGGACAGGCTGTCCTATTGCCGAGGTGTGAGGCATGGCTCCCAGCGTGGGCAGAGTCTGAAGTCACTGTTGTTGCCAAGGAGATTTTTAAGTCCTGTTATCTACTTCACCGGCTGCATTTTCTTGTCTATCCGTTTACTCCGGGACTGAGATGAGACTGGTCCCAGCGTGACTAGTCCTCACATCAGATGGAGGGGAGTCTGGGGTGGGAACTGGGCTGAACCGTACCTTCCCAGTCACACTGCAGTCACTGAAACACTGCTCGATTCCACCCAGCTTTGTGAAGGAGCATTGACAACATCTGTCGCTACATAAATGCAGGCGAGAGGGGGCAGAAGCTGGCCATTCGGCCCCTTGTGTCTGCTCTACCAGTTGTATGATCACAGCTGATCTTCAAGAGTCAAGAGAGTTCTTATTGTCATGTGTCCCAGATACGACAATGAAATTCTTGCTTACTGCAGCACAACAGAATATGTAAACATTGTACATAACGAGAGAAAAAAAGTACATACACATACACACATACTCAATAAATAAACAAATATAGTGCAATAATAATAATAGTCTGTTGTATTTCAGAGCTTATTTGTTGTTGTGTTTAATAGCCTGATGGCTGTGGAGAAGAAGCTGTTCCTGAACCTGGACATTATAGTTTTCAGGCTCCTGAACCTTGGTGAAATGAGTGTGTAGCCAGGATGGTGTGGGTCTTTGATGATGTTGGCTGCCTTTTTGAGGCAACGACTACGATAGATCCCTTCGACGGTGGGGAGGTCAGAGCTGATGATGGACTGGGCAGTGTCCACAACCTTTTGCAGTCTTTTCCACTTCTGGAGGTTCAAGTTGCCGAACCAGGCCACAATGCAACCAGTCAGCACTGTAGAAGTTCAAGAGAATCCTCTTTGACATACCAAGGGACCAGGGAAGATCTTCGGAAATATGCACGCCCAAGAATTTGAAGTTTTTGACCCTCTCCACCATCGACCCATTGATATAAACAGGATTGTGGGTCCTCATCCTTCCCTTTCTAAAATCCACAATCAGTCCCTTGGTTTTAATGATGTGGAGAGCCTTGTTGTTGTGCTGGCACCATTTGGTCAGTCGGTCAATCTCACTTCTATACTCTGACTCACCACCATCTGTAATTTGTCGAACAACAGCGGTGTAGTCAGCGAACTTGATGATGGAGGTCGTACAATGTTCGGCTACGCAGTCATGAGTATAGAGTGAGTAAAGCATTCCTTGTTCTCCAGAACACTAGAGTGCAGGCCCAGCTTGCCTCAGCTTTCCTCAGAGTGCAGCAATTAGTGCCGTTACCCGCAGCTCCGGAGACTTGAGAGCCAAATTAGTTGATGACAACAATCCAAAAATCCATGTTTGCTGTTGCTGATGTTTAGTAAATTTAAAAGCGGCAACGTGTGAAGAAGTCTGGGGCAACTGTGTCTTTCACACAGAGGGTGGTGAGTGTGTGGAACCCCAGGCTGCCAGGGGTGGTGGCAGAGGCAGACACAATAGTGGTGTCTAACACACTTTTGGATAGGCACATGGATATGGATAGGGATATGGATTATGAATGGTATGTTCAATGGTATCTTTATTGTCACATGTATTATTGTCTAGCGAGATTATTTTGCATACAGTTCAGTAAATGTATTACAATAGGTAAATACATGTACTTACTCCAATCGCTCACTGTAACTAATACTCCCGAATCCAGGCATCATTCTGGTGAATCTCCTCTGCACTCTTTCCAAAGCCTCCACATGCAACCAGAACTGTACGCAATATTCCAAATGAGGCCTAACCAAAGCCCTATAAAGCTGCACCATGATTTTCTGAGGTCCCAGTGCAGATCCTTGCAGAACTCCACGGGTCAAAGAGCTCCATCTTGAATATTATCTTTCCATCAAAACTCTTTGTTTTCTATCAGTAAACTAGTTCTGAACCAAGTCACTGTTTATCCTGTGCATCTGAATCTTCTGGATCAGCCTACTATGGGGGACTTTATCAAATGCCTCACTAATATTCATGTAGACATCATCCACTGGCCTACCCTCAGCAAATACCTTTGTCACCTCCTCAAAAAACACCATCTTTTGTTAGTAAGACTTCACCCTCTCCCATTGGGCAGAAGATGCAAAATATCACCAGATTCACAAACTGTTATCAGGTTCTTGAACCAAGGAAATATCCCGATCCCGAAACCATAAACCAAGGAAATATCCGATCCTCCAGTCTCCATTGTTGTGAGCCTTGCACCCTCTCTTTTCTCTGGACTTCTTCTATAGCTGTAATACTATTTTCTGCAAGGTTTCGTGGTGTTGATGTGGGTGTGTTTCACCTGGATAGCAGGCAGAACAATGCTCTTCCCTGTGTCTCAGTACATGTGACAGAAATACCAATACTAATACCGGTGACCAAGGAACAGACTTAATGAGCAGAAGAGACAAGTGGCAAGGACAGGGCTCATTCACATTCCCTCCCTGCCCACACTCCCCATAAGCTGATGTACCGTTGTCATGGAGCTAAAGCAGCAACTCATGCTGGTTGCTCATGACCCGTGCCCGTTTAAAAGCCTTCGTCTTGATCGCCATTCTGAGCAGTGATTAAATTTTAATAGACTTTTTCCAAAGGTACTTTCTCAAATGGCCCGCCTTCCATTCTAATCAGACTGTGTAGATGCAAATGCCAAGGAGCGATGTAAGTGTGGCAGGGAGACCATCTCTCACCGGCAGCTGAGGGAATGAGAATACCAGAGATGAGGTTACTAAATCGTAGGGAGCAGAGGAACAAGGAATAATTCAACCTGTGAGATCCACAAATCAGCTTGAGATAATACTTAAAATAATCGGCTTTCTTTCTTATTAAAGAAAATACATTTGATACTTTAAAGTCTAATGGATGGTGATTTTGCCCCATGTTTATGGAGATAAGGGTGTTGCATTTTGGTGTACACTAACCCTTTGATAAGGTGTTCCTGAAACCTTACACAAACCAGCCACATCCAATAGATGCTGCTTTGACAAGATCACACATTAGGGCAGGAGATGGCAGTTTATGAGGAGGGAACATTGGACAAGACCTGGTCAGCAGATCAGGCAGCATCTTTGGAGAATGGGTGATTTTACGGTTCACGACCCTTCTTCAGACATAGCTATAGCAAGTATGATTTGGATTGTTCAGTTGTCAGTGTAAACTTGACTCTTGCCGACTGGTATTCTATAACTAATTCAATAACTAACGAGAATGTGCGCGGGTAGAAGACTGCTGATGTGTCATCGCGTTCCTTAGTTTGGAATCAACACCTCACCTAACTCAGATAGAGTCAACAATGGCACGGTTATAAAAAACAAAAGCATCTGTTATTGTGAAATATTTTAAGTTAGTCAATTGTACACAGAAGATTTTTGTTTCCTCGCCAATTAACCCTGAAAACGTACAAAAAATGGTTTCTACAGAACATTAACTAAAAGAAGCACACCAATTAAATGTGTTGCAAGGCCTTGTGAAGAGCGTCTGGTACTGCCACCTGTGTGTGATTAACCTGATACAGGAAGAGAATTATAATGATTATGTTGGTGTACCAATATTTTGAACTAAAGGGAATCGTTTCCATTTTGAAGAGTGATGCATTTAGTGCTGCACTGCATGGGTCTGGTTAATTCCTATTTAATGTGATTGTGGCACATTGGAACATTTGCAGACATGCTATGTTCATGGGAATAAACACAAATGAGGCCATTTGTCCCATCAATCCTATTATTCTTACTTTCTAATTCCCATTCCTTACCCTTGCACTTTGTTCACTATGTATTCATTCAATTCCCATGGGTGGGAGCTGGTGAATCCAATCAGCCAGCACCATCCACGCCATAGACATTCAGTCTTTTTTGCCATTGTTGTTCCTGCTTTGCCCATCACTTGTGCCTCTCATGGTCAATCTCCAGTCCCTGTTTGGTCTTTCACATCCTTCATGATCTTACAGAGAGATAAACTTGCATTTTTGGTTTTATTCGCTCCCATGCATTCCTGCCTCAAGCAAAACTCAGGACGTGAAATAAGCTCAGGAAACACTCAGCTGGTGAGCTCCTGTGTCTGACCAATGCTGACACTGCCTGCCTTCATTCACCTGATGCCAGACCTCTTCTGTTGTAAAATCTTTACTCAGCCCGTCTTTATTTCTTCTGTGGGGGCTCAGTGTCAGGATGACAATTAGTCTCATCCAGTTCTTGTGATGTGTGTAATGTTAGAGGTACTGTATTATGTGTGGCTTTGGTTATATCACAATACGTTATGGAGCTGAGTGTGAGTTAATGTGAACCCTCTCCGAGTTGTGTCCTCAGATTCACCTGTGCCAGTGTTCTGCACCTGTCTCACTGGTGTAAATAACATGGTGGATGTGAATGTTATGACACATGTATGATACCCACCAGTGCAGTAATTACTGAAATGACCAGTAGCTCCCTATGCCTCTTCCTATTACCTAAATACTCTGCTTCCTCTCATCTGTGCTGCCTTAGTTATTGCAGAACTGGTGACTGGCTCAAGAAGAACAAATGTAGGAGCTGAGCAACAAAAGGGACACGAAGGTCAGTGAGTGGAGAACTCTCTGGGCATATATATCTGGTACACGGGGAGAATTAACCAGCATTCTGCAGAGAGCAGTCCAAACCCACATGTGGTGTGACACACCATAATGCTTGGATATAAAGCACAGTGGAGTAGCAGCAGAGAACACAACACAGCAGAGCATTGGTGAGGTGTCCCACGCACACACGTTTAAAGCCAAGGACAGAGTTACAGCAAATCTAGAATGATTACTTCCCCACAGAGGGCTTCTCACTGCAAGGACAACGACTATACAGTCATGAAACCAAAACAATCAACAGAGAATGATCTTTTGTACTTTTTACACCAGAAATCTCAACAACAACTTCAAGATACAACAATGGTCAAAGCATCACAAAAGCCTAGAGGTGCCAGCAGATTACTCGAGAAGGGGAAAGATACACTTGTAAATAAGTTCAGACAAGTGCAGCAAGTAAGGAGTGGGGTGATTTTGTGCATCTTGTGGCACACTATCAAAGAGTTTAAACAAGATGAAATGTTCACTGAATCACAATGGTCAGCCATAGATTTACCAGTGATTATATGATCAGCCAACACTAATGGGAAAAGACTGGCTCAAACAGTGAGTTGGACTAGAAACTGGTTGGAGATACTCTCTATTGCATTCAGAGCTGTGATAATGGTGGAAATGTTCACTAATGCTGGCATGGCAAGGCCAACATAGGTTGCAATGTCAACCAAAGATCTTATAACCCTAACCCTAATGCTCCGCTTTAAGATCTTTGATGTCAACCTCCCGATCAAGGCAGAAGCAAGATCAATCGAGAGAAAGTTTCACCTGTTGAAAGCGTAAAGAAGAATTAGATGAGTGAGAGAGGGGCAGAGCGTTTGCAACAAGCCAACGTTACTGGTGAACACCAACTGCAGCCTACAGTGGACAATGACAATTACAAGATGATTGATCCTGGACCAAGCTTCTGCCGAAGAGCTGTCCCTTTACCATGGTCTGAAGACAGGGGGCAGGGTTTTCACTAGCATGTGAATGAGCTCAGCTGAATGCAAGGAAGGGTCAACTATATTTGACAATTTCTATCTGAAATCAGACACAAGACTAGCTTGTAGATTCAAACCATCACCGAAGATCTTTCAGACAAGTATGGATCGAATACGACAACAAAACGATCATCATCTCTGCAATCAAGATGATGTACCAAAGCAGAAACTCCCCGAATCTCCAAACCCATCTCACTGACAACCTTGCACCTTATTTTATTTGCTCTTTGTCTTTGTAGCCAATAATTCCAATACCAATACTCTTCAGGGAGGCAGGGAAGTTGGCACAGCTGATGTGCATGTGAGGGAGAAGGTGGGACAACCATGGTGGGCACAGCCAGATGGGGCCCAATCATCCGTCTCTCTGCGCTGCTCATCCATGGTCCCATGAGGTTAGTGAACCACAGAACTAAGGCCGGTCTCAGCTCTGTCGAGGCCAGGCCATCTTCCTTCAGTCTGATATCAGAACAAATATCTGTTGTTATACACAAACAGATTGCGATTGGTGATTTGGCAGAACAACGTTGCTTGCCACCATGAACCGAGTCGAAAATGTGTTCAATATATTACTCAAGTCAGCGATGAGCCAACATTCACAGGCATTATCAGAAGAACAGTATGATGGTATTTTAACAAAAGTCAAAAAGATATCCATTTCTTGACACAAGAGACTGCAGATGCTGAAAAATGCAGCAAAAATATAAAATACGAGACCAAATGGCCCTGTCACACGGGAGGGCTGGTCCCCAAACGCAATATTCCACCACTCACCCATAGCCCCCAACTGCGCAGGCGTGGCGGACAGGTTCCCGCTGTGATGCCAGTGATGCCAGTGATCCCCGTTGTGACGCGAGTCACGGCAACCCTCCCCAACTGCGCCTCACTATCCCTCATCCTACACCTCTACTCCATTCCCCCTCATCCCCTCCTCGTCACCCTCCATCTTCTCTCCCCTCTCCTCCTCCACCACCCCTCCACTCACTCCCTCACATATCCCTCCCTCCACTTTCCCCTACCCTCAGTCACTCCCTCCCTCCCTTTAAGAGGAGTGGAAGATACCCGGGCAATCGAGGATGCTTACTCCTCAAGTGCTTGTATATCATCTTCTCCCCTTAAATCCAAGGATGTATTGTATTAGTGCACACTACGTAAACATATGAAATCAACATGGGTCAGAGTATTAACAGAAGTTACATCCAGGTAATATGCTCCAGGTAATATCTAACACCTCCAAACTCTCAAAGGTGCCAGAGTTTTGGAGTTTAATGGACACTTATATTCCAGAGTTATTTAATTATTTGAACTTAAATTCACCAGCTGCAATGGTCTCATCTTCAGATGCACAATCCTGACATTTCAATCCTAGTTCAATAGCAATGACTGTTGGTGCCAGCTGGTCTACCAAGGGTTAATAGCATTTTTTATTCCTAGTTTGGCATTGCAATGCCTGTAGGGTTTGGTTGTTGTTTCAATGATTAAATAGTGTGCTGTTCACTGACCCACAGCAGAGAGTTCTCATTCACTGCCATTAACATTTGTTTTTAGTGCAAAACAGGTCTAGTGATCATTAATTTAACACAATTTAATTCCACCAATGTTGCAAAATCTAGGTCTGCCGAAAGAGTGAAATTGACCAGAAAGCTGCCTGACCTTTCATAGAGAAGACCCCAACAATTACGATGCAACATCAAGGTGATTATGCAGAGTTAAAGACCCTATTTATTTCCCATAAATTGTACATTCCTCCCCGCCCTTTGCACCATCTCTGTATGACAGGGAGAGAGAGTACTGTGCACGTATCAAGGTATTGTACACTATCAACAGTTGTGGAGAATGCTGTACAAAGTACAAACTGCTGAGGAACTCAGCGTGCCAAATAACATTCTCACCACAAAGGCCATGATCATCTCCAACACGACATAGCCCACCCACTCACCCTGCCCCCAACTCCCCCCCCCCCCCCCACTCACCCCCCCCCCACCCCACTCACCCCCCCCAACTCACCCCCCATCAACTCACCCCCCTCAACTCACCCATCAACACCCCCCCCCCCCAACTCACCCCCCCAACTCAAGCCCCCCACTCACCCCCCCCCCCCCCCACTCACCCCCCCCCCCCACTCACCCCCACCAACTCACCCCCCCCCCCCAAATGAAGGATGAGGGATGATCTTATAGAGGTGTATAACATCACAAGAGGAATAGATTGGGTAAATATACAGTGTATTTTATCCAGTCAGGGAATCAGAACCAGAGGACATAGGTTTAAGGTGAAGGGGGAAAGGTTTAATAGGAACCTGAGGGGCAAACATGCATTTGAACAGGTTCATGGATAGGATAGGTTTAGGATATGGGTCAAATGCAGACAGGTGGGACTAGTGTAGATAGGGCATGTTGGTCAGCATGGGCAAGTTGGGCTGAAGGGCCTGTTTCCACACTGTATCACTGTGACTAGTGTAGATAGGGCATGATGGTCAGCATGGGCAAGTTGGGCTGAAGGGCCTGTTTCCACGCTGTACAGCTCTATGACTCTATGAGCGGGTCTGCACCATAAATTTTCCCGTCCATTTTGTTGAGTGTGAGGATTCGGGGATGTGAGTGGAGGAGTTGATGTGAATGTAGGGAGAATGAAATGGATTATTGTAACTGGGTAGTTAGTCAGTATGGATTCGGGGCTGATGGGCCCGTTTCTATGCTTTAAGAATCTATAGTTGACAGGGTCTCGGTTCAGTAACTGTTTCCCAGAGATTAGGTAATAAGAGCTAGTGTGTAGATCAGCAGCATCTGTGAAGAGAAATGTCCCGACCTGCTGAATATCTCCAGCACTTTCTGTTTTTATGTCAGATTTCCAATGCTCCAGTATGTCTTGCTTTTGAAGCAAAGTTTCTCACTGTATCTCGGGGAAACAATAAATCAATACCAATACCAAGTGTAGCCATGTATTTATTCACTCTCGGAGTGGCTGCGCGGCCCTGGCAGCAGCGGCTCATCGGCAGTCCCGTTTGTTTGTGTTGTTTATTTTGTTTTGGTTAGTCTAGTTTTTGGTTCTTAGTTTGTGTTTTGGGGGGGGGGGGGGTTGAAACGGGGTTTGCAGTGTCTCCCTGCGGGGGAATGTGACTTTTTTGTCGTATTCCCCTTCTCTGCCTCCGTCTGCGCTGAGGCCTAATGGAGCTGATGACCTCGAGGCTCCGGAGGCAGAGCCCGTCAGGACTCGCCCTGAGCTCGCTCCCGTGAGGGCGGTCCGGCTCAGGGCTGGAACAGTGATCCCGTGAGAGGTTGTGGCGCTCTCGTGAGGGCGGCCAGCCCAAGGGTGGAACGAGGCTCCCGTCGGAGCGGCCGAGCTCGGGGAGGTGCGGCGCTCGCAGCCCGAGGGAGGTTCGGCGCCCATGTCGGGGCGGCCCAGCCCGGGGGAGGTTCGGCGCCCATGTCGGGGCGGCCCGGCCAGAGGGAGAAGCGACGCCCAAGTCGGGGCAGCCCAGCCCGGGGGAGGTTCGGCGCCCATGTCGGGACGGCCCAGCCCGAGGCTGAAGACGGTACGGTACTCACGTGAGGGTGGCTGGGACGGTGTTCTGGCGGTGGTGGCCTGAGTACGGGGTTCGGCCGCGGGCCAGCGGCTGCGTCTGCAGGACTGGTGGGCGGCAGCTTCAACCACCCCGGGCCGCGGTGCTTGAGCCGCGGGACTGATTTATAACATCGCCCGGGGGGTATCGCCTCAGCGCAGAGGGAGAAGAGGAGGGAAAAGACTGCAGACCTAAGACTTTTGCCTCCATCACAATGAGGAGATGTGGGGTGGACTCACTGTGGTGGATGTTAATATGTGTTTATTGTTGTTTTTATTGTATTATATGTATGACTGCTGCAATTTCGTTCAGACTTCGGTCTGAATGACAATAAAGGCAGATCGATATATCTATCTATCTATCTATCTATCTATCTATCTATCTATCTATCTATCTATCTATCTATCTATCTATCTATCTATCTATCTATCTATCTATCTATCTATCTATCTATCTATCTATCTATCTATCTATCTATCTATCTATCTATCTATCTATCTATCTATCTATCTCCATAGACCCGGAGAGATGGCTTGTTCAGTTGACTGATAGTTTGGAGAAAGCTGCAAACAGGTTTGGGAGACATCCAGATGTGGAGGCGGTTGCACATCTAGTGACCATGCAGTGGGGATGTAGTGGATGATAGCATTGTGTTGTATTGTAACATGGAAACAGCACCAACAAACTGTCTAATCCTTCATTCCTATTTACCTCATGTAATGAGTTATGCCAGGCTGTGCCCAACAATGCTTCCACATGGAACTGCCGACCAATCCTTGTCCCCTCATCTTTGTCCCCTCATCCTTGTCCCCTTAGCCCTACCCATCAGCTTTGTCCCCTCATCCTTGTCCCCTCATCCTTGTCCCCTCATCCTTGTCCCCTTAGCCCTACCCCTCAGCTTTGTCTCAGACTGCTGCCCTGTGCATTACAACACAAAGCCCACAGGCTGAGCTCGTGATCAAATCCTCGGCCCACTGACCTCCTGCTCCACTGCCTGATGTGTCACCTGTCCCAGTGAACCACACCTTGATGCTGCGTACAGGTGCACTTTGCACCTGGCCCCTCAGTTAAGGGCTGTGGCCGGCGTTTGCTCAAGCATTCACTCTCTTCAAATCCCAGGTGTGCAGCCAAGGAATTTAACCTGGAATAATTAAATCTGGAATTATAAATTAATCTCAGCTATGATGACCATGAAACTACTGATTGCTGTTAAAACCGCTCTGATTCACAACCATCCTTTGGAAAGGAAAGGCCTCCCTGCCGGGGTCTGGTGTGACACCACACCCACATGTTGACCGGCCCTCTGTCCAGTCATGGTCAGACAGGGCTGGGCAATAAATACTGCCGTTGTCTGCGATCTCTGCCTCCGGCACTTACATTGAACAGTGCTGTAGTATTAGTGTCGTTCATTATTGCCACGCATATTGAGGTACAGTGAAAAGCTTTCCTACGTATTTCCTGCATATTTCTGAAGCCACTCCATTCAGGACCAGGTGACGGGCCGGAGTCCGTGTGATGGACAGTCCACTGAGACACGTTTACAAACGTGGGACACGTTTCGCATGTGTGACACATTACACGCGTGTGGCACATTACACGCGTGTGGCACATTACACACGTGTGGCACATTACACACGTGTGGCACATTACACACGTGTGGCACGTGTGCGCCAGGTGGCCAAGTCATTTGTGCAAAACTCACAGGTGAGAGAGAACGTAATTGTTGAAATGATAAAGTCAGGGGTGGATAGAGACAGTGACAGTGCATTCATTGACAAGACAGACCCATCCCCTGGTTAATGGATGAGGGTGGATCCACCAACACTGAGCCCATGAGGAGACCAGTGACTCTGCACCATTTGTCTCCTGGCCCCAGCATGGTGCTACCTAGGGATTATAAAATTAAGAAATTCTTTCAAGCGCTAATGACTGAATTAATTATTAACAAAAGTAACTCTCAAGTTATTCCGTATCTCCAGGGGACAGAGTGCTCTCCCTGTCCCTGGTCCCAACATCCTACACCTGACCATGGGAAGTGCCTGTCAATGAGGGAGTGCAATGTACTCTTTGAATTACCGATTTGATATTCAGGTTCCATTAGAGGCCAGGGAGGGGTGTTGTACACAGCTGCATCTTATCCAGAAACCACAGCTGCATCATCCTGTGGTTTTCACTTATCAAAACCGCGGGAATGGTCTGCAATGGTGAAGGAAGTGTGTCCAACATCTACAGATGAGAGGGGACCCACTCGCACCTCACAGGGTTGCTGGGGAGGTGAGAGGGTCAGGGACAAATGGTCAGTAAAACCTGAGGGAATGTTTGCTTTCTGTGGAGAGATGAGAGGAGCCTTGCTTTGGAGACTGACACAAAGTGGTGGAGTAACTCAGTGGATCTCCAGAGATGCTGCCTGACCCGCTGAGTTACTCCAGCACTTTGTGTCTTCATTTGGTATGAAGCAGCAATTGCAGTTCTTTGTTTCTACACTCGTGCTTTAGACAATGCTGAAGAAGTCAGGAACTGCTCAACGGCGAGATGGGCTTATGGCTCAAACCCATCAATGATCGCTTGAGCCACAACTGAAGCCATCGAGTCAGTGTGGACCCAAGGGCTGTCTGCGAGAGAGTGAGAAGGTTGGGATTACAGATTTAAGCGCTGTGTTAGTAAGCATGAGTTCTTCGAGCAGAGAGTGGCAACCAGGGCCTGGCGAGAAGTCTACATGACAACCAGCGGTAGCTTAATTGGAATAAAATTACTTGGAGTGATAGAAACAGAGTGTTGGCATTTTAAGTAAAGTAAAATATTTAAACGTATTTAAATTGTGTTTTTACTGTAGTAAACTGTCTGGAGGTGCTTGAAGTGTTTTTATGCCAAATACGGGATGTTTTAAAACAGTTAACCAACAGCTAGGTCAGTACAGTAACTTTTAGCAAAGCTTCTTGATGGACATATAAAGGAGAGGGTTCCATGGATCTGGGCTCTGACAGGCAGAAGCAGGTCGACAGTCAGGGAGCAACAGAAAGGACTATATGTCACTGGGAGAAAGGAACACCAAATAGAACTATTCAGTGTTGTGAACATTGGTGGCTACTTTACCCAGTATTGGTACCAATATCGGTTATTATAGTCACGTGTACCGAGATACAGTGACAAACTTAGTTCTGTGTCAAACATCCTTGGCATATGAGAGGACTATTCAAGAGTCTGATAACTGTGACGATGAAGCTATCCTTGTATGTGGTGGAGTACGGTTTCAAGCTGTTGTATCCCTTGCTCAACACTAGAGGGGAGAGGGAATGACCAGGACATGAGACTGCACTGCCAGATCTTTTTCACACAAAGGGTTGTGAATTTGTGGAATTCTCTGCCTCAGAAGGCAGTAGAGGCCAATTCTCTGGATGCCTTCAAGAGAGAGTTAGATAGTGCTCTTATGCGGAGTCAAGGGATATGGGGAGAAGGCAGGAACGGGGTACTGATTGTGAATGATCAGCCATGATCACAGTGAATGGTGGTGCTGGCTCGATGGGCTGAATGGCCTATGCCTGCACCTATTGTCTATAAAGCGTGTGAGAATGTGTGTGAGTGTGTGAGCGTGTGAGTGCATG
>NC_045990.1:155000-162500 GCF_010909765.2 Amblyraja radiata
CACTGCCTTCTGTGGCAGAGAATTCCACAGATTCACAACTCTCTGGGTGAAGAAGTTTTTCCTCATCTCAGTCCTAAATGGCCTAACCCTTATTCCTAAACTGTGACCCCTGGTTCTGGACTTCCCCCAACATCGGTAACGTTTTTCCTGCATGTAGCCTGTCCAATCCTTTAAGAATTGTATATGTTTCTATAAGTGAATATAAGCCCAGTCGAACCATTCTTTCATCATATGACAGTCCCGCCATCCCAAATGCGTTGCTATAACATCTTTAATAATCGACTCCTGCATCTTCCCCACTGCCGATGTAAGGCTAACCGGTCTATAATTCATCGTTTTCTCTCTCCCTCCTTTCTTAAAAAGTGGGGTTACATTGGCTACCCTCCAGTCCACAGGAACTAATCCAGAGTGAAAAGAACATCCACGATTTCTAGGGCCACCTCCTTGAGTACTCTGGGATGCAGACCATCAGGCCCTGGGGATTTATCTGTCTTCAGTCCCAACAGTTTACCTAACACCATTTCCTGACTAATGTGGATTCTCTTCAGTTCCTCCCTCCCACAAGTTCCTCGGTCCCCTATTATTTCTGGGAGATTTTTTGTCGCATCCTTAGCGAAGACAGAAACAAAGTACCCATTTAACTGTTCTGCCATTTCTTTATTTCTCATTATAAATTCACCTGTCCCTGATTGTAAGGGACCTACATTTGTCTTCACTAATCTTTTCCTTTTTACATATCTAAAGAATCTTTTAGAGTCCGTTTTTATATTCCCAGCAAGCTTTCTTTCATGCTTCCCCCCCCCCCCCCCCCTTAATTAACCCATTTGTCCTCCTCTGTTGAGTTCTAATTTACTCCCAGTTCTCTGGTTTGCTGCTTCCTCTGGCCAATTTAGATGCCTTTTCGGATTTACCACTATCCTTGATTTCCCTCGATAGCCACAGTTGAGCCGCCTTCCCCGTTTTATTTTTTTGCCAGGCAGGGATGAACAATTTTTGGAGTTTGTTTAGTTAGTTTGGAGAAACAGCATGGAAACAGGCCCTTCAGCCCACCAGGTCCGTGCGGACCAGCGATCCCTGCATATTAACACATTCCTACACCCACGAGAGACAATTTTTACATTCACCAAGCCAATTAACTACAAACCTGTGTTCAAGAAGGAACTGCAGATGCTGGAAGATCGAAGCTACACAAAAATGCTGGAGAAACTCAGCGGGTGCAGCAGCATCTATGGAGCGAAGGAAATAGGCGACGTTTCGGGCCGAAACCCTTCTTCAGACAGTCTGAACGTCGCCTATTTCCTTCGCTCCATAGATGCTGCTGCACTCGCTGAGTTTCTCCAGCATTTTTGTGTATCTTCTAACTACAAACCTGTATGTCTTTGGAATGTGGGAGAAAACCGAAGATCTCGGACATAACCCACGCAAGTCACGGGGAGAATGTACAGACAGTACCTGTAGTCGGGATCGAACCCGGGTCTCTAGCGCTGCATTCGTTGTAAGGCAGCAACTCTACCGCTGCACCACCGTGACTGCCCGACTTCATCCATGCAGTCTTTAAATCTTTGCCATTGCATCTCCACCGTCAACTCTTTAAGCATAATTTGCTCGCCTATCCTAGCCAATTCTCATCTCATACCGTGAAAGTCTCCTTTATTCAAGTCTCTGAATTAACCATCACTCTCCATCCTAATGCAGAATGCCACCACATTATGGTCACTGTTGCCCAAGGGGCCTTGCACAACAAGATCGCTAACTAATCCTTCCTCATTACACAATAGCCAGTCTAGGATGGCCTCCCCTCTAGTCGATTCCTCTACATATTGGTTTAAAAACCCATCCCGTATACATTTCAGGAAATGCTCCTCCTCAACACTGTTACAAATGTGGTTGGCCCAATCTATATGTAGATTAAAGTCACCCATGATAACCGCTGTACCTTTGCTACACGCATCCCTAATTTCCTGCTTGATGCTATCCCCAACCTCCCTACTGCTGTTTGGTGTCTGTGTACAACTCCAAGCGTTTTCTGTCATTGGCTATTTCGCAGTTTTACCCATACAGATTCTACAGCATCCAAGCTAATGTCTCTCCTTGCTATTGCATTAATCTCCTCTTTAACCAGCAATGCCGCTTCCTTTCTGTCGATTCTTCCTGAATATCGAATACCCCTGCATGTTTAGCTCCCAGCTTTGGTCCCCCTGGAGCCATGTTTCCGTAATTCCAACTATATCATATTCCTTAACTACCAACTGCACATTTGAATTGCTCCTCGCATGAAGGCACAAAGCTTTCAGGTTTGTTTGTTTTATCTCCCTTCTACCTTTTGCTTCTGTCCTCCTTTTATGTCCCTCTGTCTTCTTGCATTGGTTCCCAGCCTCCTGCCCTGTTAGTTTAAACGTGAAGAACATATTAGTACAAATTACGCTGAAATCTTCCGACCGGAAGGAGGAATTAAATTGAAACCATCCATGTCTAGCAACCAAAAAGCTAATGCAAGATCGTTGCATAGCTTAATTTAGTGCATTCTCCCCTTGACTGTTAGTTTAATTGGCAATTTTCTACTTGATTGATAATGCATAATGGCCATAATGTAATTGGGATGGTTAAAGGAAATCTGGCAGCATGAGTGTCTGAAGTCACTGCGAGCAAATATTCAAAACTCAACATTAACAATTCAAAGCGGAATGCAATGGGGCTACGATGCATGGTCTACACTTGATGCATGGTCTACACTTGATGCATGGTCTACTTGATGCATGGTCTACTTGATGCATGGTCTACCCTTGATGCATGGGCTACACTTAATGCATGGTCTACACTTGATGCATGGTCTACCCTTGATGCATGGTCTACTTGATGCATGGTCTACCCTTGATGCATGGGCTACACTTAATGCATGGTCTACCCTTGTTGCATGGTCTACCCTTGATGCATGGTCTACCCTTGATGCATGGTCTACCCTTGATGCATGGGCTACACTTAATGCATGGTCTACACTTGATGCATGGTCTACACTTGATGCATGGTCTACCCTTGTTGCATGGGCTACACTTGATGCATGGTCTACCCTTGATGCATGGCCTACTCAGTGCATGGTCTACCCTTGATGCATGGTCTACACTTGATGCATGGTCTACCCTTGATGCATGGTCTACCCTTGATGCATGGCCTACTCGGTGCATGGTCTACACTTAATGCATGGTCTACCTCTGATGTATGGTCTACCCTTGATGCATACGCTAATCTTGATGTCTTTCATCATGAACACCACAGCATGGGTTTACAAGGTGCTCATGTGTACATCGGTGTGGTATAGGGCTGAATGGCAGCCGAGCACCAAAGACCTTGGAGAGATTTGATTGACCAGTACTCAATCAGATTATGTAGCAACAAGGAACTGCAGATGCTGATTTACAACAAAAAAACATAAAGTGCTGGAGTAACTCAGTGGGTCAGTCAGCATCTTTGGAGACCATGGATAAATTAAAATTTGGGTCAGGGTCCTTCTTCAGCCAGACGAAGGGTTCTCCACAGATGCTGCCTGACCCGCTGAGTTACTCCAGCATTCTGTGAAACGTCACCTATCCATGTTCTCCACAGATGCTGCCTGACCCGCTGAGTTACTCCAGCACTCTGTGAAACGTCACCTATCCATGTTCTCCACAGATGCTTCCTGACCCGCTGAGTTACTCCAGCACTCTGTGAAACGTCACCTATCCATCTTCTCCACAGATGCAGCCTGACCCGCTGAGTTACTCCAGCACTCTGTGAAACGTCACCTATCCATGTTCTCCACAGATGCTGCCTGACCCGCTGAGTTACTCCAGCACTCTGTGAAACGTCACCTATCCATGTTCTCCACAGATGCTGCCTGACCCGCTGAGTTACTCCAGCACTCTGTGAAACGTCACCTATCCATGTTCTCCACAGATGTTTTTTTTAAAATCAGATATTGTCTGAGTTTGGTCAGGTAGAAAGAATATTTTAGAGATACAGCGTGGAAACAGGCCCTTTGGCCCACCTGGGTTCGATCCCGGCTACAGGTGCTGTCTGTACAGAGTTCTCCTCGTGATCTGGGTGGTTTTCTCCAAGATGTTCGGTTTCCTCCCACACTTCAAAGACGTACAGATTTGTAGGTTAATTGGCTTGGTAAATGTATAAATTGTCCCTAGTGGGTGTAGGATAGTGTTAGTGTGTGGGGACCGCTGGTCGGCACGGACCCGGTGGGCCGAAGGGCCTGTTTTCGCACTGTATCTCTAAACTAAACTAAACTACTGAGACTGGTCGGTCGAAAGCTGATTTAGCAGCAATGCTTAAACCAAACCACCGCTCAATAAACAAATGTTATTTCAGTTTAAGTTGAATTTGATATCCTGTAATTACTTTCTCCCAATCACAATGAAGCTGCCACAGAACTTTAAGAAATAAATTAGAAGAAATTTGATACTGACCACACCGAGCCTGAGTTTAAATGTGACCGCATTTTGAGAGACATTTCAATCCATGACCTTCTGATCAACAGGGGTGACGAACACACACAGCATATCCCCATACGATGCTTCTGTTTAGTGTAGTGTGGATATTAGAGATGGCCTTGACAAGGTGGCCTTGAGGCACACTCTTGAATCATTGTTATCCTTCCAATGAATGTAGTCCATGTGCCATTGGAGAGGGGGATCTAGGTCAGACCCAACCAAAAGTCAAGTACAGGTCAGGGTGCTATGGTAGTTGGTGGGTCCTTGTGGTGTCGAGGCCAAGGGCAGGGAGATGTTGACAGAGCTGTCTGGGTGAGTAACAGCAGTTCAATTTGTAGACACCGTGCAAGACGTCACAAATTCAACAGGCCCTTCAGCCCATACCTCCCACTCTACCCATGTGCACTAATTGCATTTTCCCACATTAAGCCCGTGGCCTGCGTTGCCTTGACGATACTTCACCACCTCATCAGAGAGCACACTCAGACTCCAAGCAACCCGTGGAAAACCCTTCAAACACCCTTTGCCTTCTTCTACTCACCTGAAACCTGAGTCCTCTTATTATCAACAATACTACCATGAGGGAAAGGTTTTGACTATCTACCCTCTCTGTACCCCTCAATATTTCTGTACCTCTATCAGCTTCCTCCATCCGGAATAAACAAAGCAGGCCGTCCCAGTCCCCTCCAGCCCAGGCAACATTCTTAATCAAAAAAAAATGGATGTGGAAATCGAAACAAAAATAAAACATAGCAGAAACACACAGCTGGTCAGGCTGCCTCTATGGAAGAGAGGCAAGAGTCAAAGTTTCAGGCCGGAAACCTTTTCCGCTTCTCCTTCCACAGATGCAGCCTGGCCTGCTAAGTACTTCCAACATGTTCTGTTTGTCTTGAGGATATGCCAGTGGATCTCCTCCGCACCCTCCCCTTCCTATAGAGTGGTGACCAGAACTGTTTACAATAATCCAAGGATGGCCCTAACTAATAAAGTTGTAACATGGCTTCCAAACTCTTACATTCCTTGATTCGGCTGATGAGGTGCTCCTCTCCTCTCCTCTCCTCTCCTCTCCTCTCCTCTCCTCTCCTCTCCTCTCCTCTCCTCTCCTCTCCTCTCCTCTCCTCCCCTCTCCTC
Source organism: Amblyraja radiata (assembly GCF_010909765.2). Taxonomy (NCBI): domain Eukaryota; kingdom Metazoa; phylum Chordata; class Chondrichthyes; order Rajiformes; family Rajidae; genus Amblyraja; species Amblyraja radiata. The sequence continues at coordinate 160,607 of NC_045990.1, forward strand.
TCCTCTCCTCTCCTCTCCTCTCCTCTCCTCCCCTCTCCTCTCCTCTCCTCTCCTCTCCTCTCCTCTCCTCTCCTCTCCTCTCCTCTCCTCTCCTCTCCTCTCCTCTCCTCCCTCAGCCTCCACTGCCCACAGTCCTGATGAATCACTGGGATTGGTTTTAACATTTCTTGGTTACAGGTGTGAAGGTGCCATTGATCTCAGCGTTCCAACATTCTACTGCTCAGAACCACAGCAGAATGATCAACCCACCATGGTCCCATATATCTCAGTGTGTGTGTGACTGCAACGTCTCAAACTGAGTCCAGCTAAACACTAACCTTGAATTACTCCGAAATAACAAAAACACAATTGTTGCAGGAAGACGGAAACATTATTTCTTGCCATTCAGTGGCGGCGATTGACCTTCGACCCACAAGTCCTTCATTATGTTTTCCTCGATTGGTTAAGGAGCAGCAGTGAAGATTTCTGTCTTTATGTTCTGATGTTTTCATTGGGCCACCAGAGAAAGCAAACACTGCCCCAGCCTTTCAGACCCTGTGTTAATGCCCCCCCCCCCCCCCCTCTCCATTCATGCTTGCAGAGGTACAGACCACTTTGATTGGGAACTGCAATCAACTTGCCTTCTGCAGAAGTGCTTGTAATTTGTACAAGAGGTAGCTGACAATGACTTGCGTTGTGTGTGGTTTGAGGAGTGCAGCAACAATCAGGCTGCAAGCTGTACCAAAGGCCACACATTGACCGATCAAAAACCAAAGAAAAGAAAACCAATCTCTGCTGAAAATCTTAAAAGCCGTAATTACAAATTTACGAAGATAAGCACTCGAGGGGCAAATGTCAAACGTGTTGTTACCGGCTAATGTCACTGCTTTGGGATAAAGAAAGATGATTGCCTTGTCTTGAATATTGTGGAAGAGTGTTTGTGGTGAATGGGTGGAAACAATAGTGTGAATTATAATTTGGTGTGCACGGAATAATATCCCTACTCAGCAAACAGCAGCAGGTTCAGGAGGAGCTTGAACCAACTGCACTGCCTGATATGTTTCCCAATCCTACATCAGTGAGTTGGTGATTCTGTACGTTTCACAGCACAGAGACAGGACCATCAGCTGCCTGGTCCATTCTCACAAACAAGCATCTATTTACACGTCCCATTTATAATTATACAGCACAGAAACAGGCCCTTCGGCCCACTCATGCATACTGACAAAGGTGCCTACCTGAGAGACTTATTTACCTGCATTTGGCTGACATCCATCTAAATCTTGTCTATCCATGTTCCTGTCTTTAGTTTTGAAATTGTACCCACCTCTACCACCTCCTCTGGCTGCTCGTTCCATAAACCCACCACTCTCTGTGGGAAAAATGTGCCCCTCATGCTCCTCAATCTCCTTAAACCAATACTCTCCAGTTTTAGAGCCCTCTAACTCTGGAGAAAATAACTGTAACCATTCACCTTATCTATGCCCCTCATGATTTACAAACCTCCATAAGGTCACTATTCAGCCTCCAACACTCCAGCGAAACAGTCCCAGCCTATACTCATAATTCAAGTCCACCAGACCCAGCCTACCCAGCCTCTCCTTGTGACTCAAGCCCTCCATTCCCAGCAACATCTTTGAGAACCTATGTGTACACTCTCCAGGATAATCACATCCCCCTGTAGTGTGTGAAGTGGGCAGTATTCCAGGTGTGGTCTCACCAACGTCTCATACAGAGATGTACCAAGATGTCTCAACTCTGCTTCAGTGCCCTGTCTGGTGGTCTCAACCCAAAGCGTCACCAATTCCTTCTCTCCAGAGATGCTGCCTGACCCGCTGAGTTATTCCAGCACTCTCTGAAACGTCACCTATCTGTGTTCTCCACAGATGCTGCCTGACCCGCTGAGTTATTCCAG